>NC_060124.1:150850818-151153849 GCF_021461395.2 Schistocerca americana
TTAATTCTGCTTCGCAAGGGCCACAGGTTGACAAACAATATTTAAAGCCTATGGATGAATATAAATAATTGAAAGAGTAAACATACATACTTAGTCGTCCACAGGTACGTAAACAAGACTGAGAACACTACTTGCCTCTCTCTCTCTCTCTCTCTCTCTCTCTCTCTCTCTCTCTCTCTCTCTCTCTCCCTCCCTCCCTCCTCCAGATACATTGACCTCGCTGACTACACTGTGCGAGCACTGAAGCTAAACTGAGGTGGTGGGATGTGTCGGGTGGAGTGGGTGAGAAGAGAAAGGAGATGGGGAATGGGAGGGAGGATTGGGGAAGTGTGGCTGACAGTTGGGAAGGAGAGGCAAAAGGTACACCGGACAGGAATTTGTCACCAATGAGCTCTTTCTGGCTGCAGGCACAGGGGCTGTGCACAGCACACAATGATGTGGCAGTCTGGATTGGAGGGGGAGATAGAACAGATGAAGAGGGATCCTTGATGGGTACATAGGACAGGACTTGCATCTGGATCTTCCGCAGTGGCATGATCTTGTGGCAAGGGCTTGGGACTGGGTGTGGCGTAAAGAGGAAACACATCCAATTCCAGTCTTGTCACAGACATATCCAATTGTATAAGAGGTAGGGTCATCTGTGAAAGCCGCATACCATATATCAGCTCTGCTGTAACTTCTGCACAGCGATTTATGTGGACTTGACCACCAACCAGTTGTCCATCTGAATGAATTATCATTGTCAAACTGTGATTAAGAGGTTAGTTGACCATTCAGTGGATCCCGCTGAGAATGACCCGGTCCACTTCTAGCCAACGAATCTGTTTCTAGGACCCATACTTCCTAAATCGTTTCAAGTGGTTGTTACAACGTAAATCATACCAAAAAAGTATACATACTCATAGATGTTTAACAGTTGTAGCTGTTTCCAGTTGATTATTAATAGTGTAGTCAAATAACATAAGGTCTTTCCTCCAATTTATACACAATTCATTATATTTGCTTACAACGACGTTCAAATGATAAGGTTTTACCGCTAGCACTGAATTGTGTAGGCTTTTGTTCATTTTGCTACTACTTTCTGGCAATGTGTGTTTTTTACATACGAGGGATGGAACTTAAATAGTGGCAACTATTTATTCACAACTGATACAAAAGAGTTACTTGTTTGCACCTGTTACTGTCCTTCAAAGTAGTCACCAGTGGTGTTGGTTGGTTGGTTGGTTTGGGGAAGACCAGACAGCTTGGTCATCGGTCTCATCGGATTAGGGAAGGATGGGGAAGGAAGTCGGCCGTGCCCTTTCAGAGGAACCATCCCGGCATTTGCCTGAAGTGATTTAGGGAAATCACGGAAAACCTAAATCAGGATGGCCGGATGCGGGATTGAACCGTCGTCCTTCCGAATGCGAGTCCAGTGTCTAACCACTGCGCCACCTCGCTCGGTACCAGTGGTGTGTAGAACCCATTGCCAGCGATGTGGAAGGCGTAGTATAGCGTTAGCAGAGCCTGTTCTGTTGATGGTGCGAATGGAGCAGTCTACTGCCTGTCGAATCTCTGGAACAGTTCTGAAGTGAATGCCACGAAGTGGTTCCTCCATTTTCGGAACTAAATCAAAGTCACAAGGACTTAAGTCCGGGGAGTATGGTGGATGGTACAGTACTTCCCAGTTCCACTGACCGAACAGAGCAGCCACAGCTTGTGTTGTATGCACCTGCACATTGTCATGCAAATGACGGATGGGTTGCGCAGAAAGTGTCGCCGCTTCTTTCGCAAAATTGGTCGCAGGTGATGCTCGAAAGACGAACAGTAATACTGTGCATTGACGGTCTGCCGTGGAGGAACGTAATGCGTTAGGATAACACCGTCACAGTCGTACACAAGAAATACCATAACTTCAGACCGCTCCATTTGCACCATCAATAGAACAGGCTCTGCTAATGGTATACTATGCCTTCCACATCGCTGGCAATGGGCTCTACACAAAGCTGCCAACTACTTTGATGGACAGTAACAGGTGCAAAACATGTAACTCTTTTGTGTCGGTAGTGAATAAATAGTTGCCACTATTTAAGTTCCTACCCTTGTACTATGGAACTATCCATAAATTCCTCATGTAGTTTCCAACAGTATCCACACTGTCATTTACACTGGTGTACAAAATTAAAGCAACAATCTGCTATTTCCCCATCCTGTGACTAATTCACGAGGTTATAATATAAACTATCAACAGAAGTCCTATGACCATGTTCTGCACAGAAAAAGGCATTCCAGATAACGGACAACCACACCGACAATGACATAAGGGCACCTATCAAATTGGGTGGTGTTTGCCTGGTAGTCCCACATCCAAAATCCCTGTGTACATAGTCACAGGCAGTGCAGTATGGCACAGACAAAAGGCCTCCCAGACTCACTGTGATGGAGGACTAGAGGAAGAATGGAAGTAGGACAGTTACAAACTTGTGTGGCCGGATGGCGTAATGTAAATCCTTCTGTTGTTTCTCGGACGTGGCGACAGTTCATAGAGACTGAAACTGTACCCTGAAGACAAGGGCAGGGACAACCACATGTGGCATCTGAAAGAGAGAACTGTTATTTGGCTCTAAGGACATGATGGTACTGGCATCTGACCTTGCAGCAACCACTGGACATTTTGTATCGAAGCAAACGGTGTACACAACCCAATGTTTTTTTACAGATGAGTTGTGATTTGGTCTGGAGAGTAATTCTCGACGGATTCACATCTGGAGGGAACGCGGAACACAATTTTGGGACCCAAACATTGTGAAAACAGACCAAAATCAGGGAGGATCCCTAAAGGTGTGAACAGGGATTACGTTGACCACTCAAACATCTCTTCATGAAACTGTATGGGTGAATTGGCAAGGTTTAAGGGGTGAAAATACCACACTGCATCAAGAACCAAGAAAAAATATTTGATCTGTTTGCATACTAACTATCTATTCCTTACTATAAAGGTGCAGGAAGAGCACTAAAATCTTTTACATCAGTTCTAAAGTATTGTGGCGTTCCAAAACAGAAGTCTCTGAAAGGATTCATACTTGAAACATGTTCTTGCCTATAATGAATGACACATCTACAAACAGGAGTATTGTTCTAATGACACCTGATTAATTTTGCTGTCAGCATAACATAATAGCCAAAAATTTCAGTTATCATATCTAAACATGAATTTTAGTTTCAATTATTCTGAAACATGAAACATTTATTTCCCCATGATGTGGTCAGGGGATCCTCACTCTTGATCCTGCAGGATGTCAGTAAAAGAGGTGCATAAAAGATGTAACACTGCAAAAGGCAATATCACATCACAATTTACTTGACCAGACAGTAAAACTGACTTATTATTTTATGTAGAAACTGTCAAAGCACACTTTGAATTCCTCAAGCAGGCAATAACTATCTCTGAGATGACACTTTGTAAGTATTTAAATATCACCGGCAGCTGGAAATAAAATATTCCGACCTTCAACAATGTGAAAGTTGCAAATACACTGTTTGCCACATGGCTTTTGAGAGTTGAGTGAAAAGATCTATTGTATGATGAGCCTAGAAACAGCAAATATTCTGGAACAAAGAAAGACATATACATAAATAAATACAGTTACTCGAAAGCTAATGTACTAACCTATTGCACCCATGGAGATACTTTTGACATATTCTCTTCTTTTATTAATATCTACAACCATATTCTGCTTAATAAGCATCTTTATTCTCTTATCGGGTTCAATACCACCAAGAGCATAGAAACCCATGAAATCCAGTGGGAGACATTTCTGAGGAATTCCTCGTCCAAGTCCTTTGTGTAGTTTTGTTGCAAAGATTTCACGCACCTGTGGTACCTCATCCTGCAGAAAATAAAATCAAAATTAATCACTCTCTCTTAGAACTGAACATTAATAAAACAATTTATGTGGCTGTTTTAGTTACTGTTACAAGATGAGCTCATCTAGGTGAGTCACCGTGATGAAAGGTGCCTGTCACAGTAGCTTAAAAGTTGGTCATATATAAAAACTAAATCTATAACATCCTCCAAATTAACAAACTTGAAGATTCTACTTTTGATAACTTACAGTTACATAAATATACCCAAGGTTTCATAAAATCCCCCCCCCCCCCCTCCCCGTAGCACTGCTCTGTAAGCAAACTCAGAACGGAAGTACGAAATGAATATCAGAAATATTTTAAGCACAACAGACACTTCTATTTACCATTATCTGAAGCAGGAACAACTTGCACAGGTTTGACAAACATGCAATAAAAACAGGAATTTCCATTATTTAGAGGAAGAGACATGTGGAAGAATACTGGATAATGTACACAGTTGCTAGGCAAATGACGAATTTGCTCCAAACCCTATGTCAAAGGAAACAAAAGATGTACCAATGGATTCTTTCAATTTCATTAGCTCCTGCGATAGCCCTACTGAATACATTTCCACTAACTCTCACAAATTTAAACAAGCCTGTTGCAAAACCTGCCTCTAATTGTGTCTCCTAGGAACATATATTCCAGTTATAGTGATGGTAAACATGTACAAAAGGAAGAATGCACATCATAAGCCAATAAATAATGTTTATCATCTTATGGAGTAACTGAAAGGTTACGATAACTAGCATCCCATTACCAAATACATTCTTTGAGGCTCTTTAGCAAGTTTAGAAAGCCTTGTCTGGAAAGAACAGAAGCTTCCACGTGTCATCATCCTCAATAGTTCTGACAAAGAAAAACACTGTTCATTTAGTTTATGGTTTGGAAACAAAAAGGAAGCTACTATTCTGTAGTTGTTCCTCATTTTTTCTCAAAACATTAAAGACTTATAGTTACACGGAAAAGCATAGATTTATTGTATTCTGGCCTCTATAACTGAAGCAAGTTCTGTAGGTGACAGGGAACACCAGAAAATGTGAATCAAAGTGTCTGTGCTGCACAGCCCATGACTGGGCTACTGGCCTGACTGTAGGTACAGTACTACCTTTCTTCATCATAGCATGGGGGGGGGGGGGGGGGGGGCATGGGGTGGCAAGTCCATTGCCCTGACAAACTTTCACCAGCAGGAAAGATGTATAGTACACATTTGATAGCATTTCAAAAAAATGCTGACACTGTGCTGCCTGTAACAATACTTATTTGCAACCAGTTTTGGTTTTAAGCAATCTTCACAGCAGTTATCTAAAAAAACAAAAATAGACCACATGTGACAATGGAAATAAAACATGAAATCCACAGATGAGAACCAAATACTTACGAAAAATATTACAGGTGTATCATATGTCATACATGTCTTGAGATGAAGTTAACGAGAAATACGTGGAATGCCTCTAAGATCAGAAGACATCAGATAAATCAATTTTGACAAATGTGACCAAACACAAAATCAAGATGAGGACTGACTGGAAAAGTGACAGCAAGTTATTTATAGTCTGAAAACAAAACAAGTCAAAGACCACAAGAATCAGAGAGAAATAACATGCCAAACCTAAGGATGTTGTCATTAAATCATTATTTTATTACTGAATCACACTGTCTCACTACGTACAGTTCTAATTGTAATTAATATTTCACAATGATAAGAATGAAGTGAAATATAAAATTACAGGTATACAAGATTTAACGAAAATGAAAACACAAAATAGTCTTCAGCCTTTGAGTAAATTAATCACTCGTGGAATATGAATTAACACGATTAAGTAAATTTAAGTGGATCACAAAAATAGTATGAAAATTGCATACTTGGAAAAATTAAAAATGAATATAGATTATTGGCTTTTGGTTGCATTCATACAATTTTAGATGCACTTTATCTACATGCTCTGTAATGTGATTACATAAATTTAAGTAGATAACAAAAATATTATGAAAATTGCACACTTTTTGCATCACTTGGAGAAATACAAAACACACGTAGAGACTTGGCTTTTTTTGTTGATGCACTTCATCTACATACTCTATATTTATTTTATATTTTTCCAAGTTATGCAAAAGGTATGCAATTTTCATACTATTTTTGCGTTCCAATTACATTTATGTAATCACACTAATTGATATTCCACAAATGGTTACGTTTACTGAAAGGCTGAAAACTATTTTGCATTTTCATGTTCATCAAATCTTGTATATCTGTAATTTTATATTTTATTTCATCCTTATCATTGTGAAATATGAATTTCAATTACAACTGTACATAGTTGGAGAGTGTGATTCAATAATCACATAGTTATTTAATGACAACATCCTTAGATTTTCCATGTTGTTGTTCTTTGTCTCTTGACCTCTTTGACTTGTTTTGCTTTCAGTTTATACAGAACTTGCTGCCACTTTTCCACTCAGTCACAATGTTCATTATGTGTTTGTTGGCATTGATCTGTGTAATGTCTTTTGAGGTAGTGGCAGTCCATGCATTGCTGGTTAACCTTATCTCAAGACATGTATAACATACAACACAACTGTAACATTTTTCACAAGTATTTGGTCGTCATCTGTGGATTTCATGTTTTATTTTCATTGTAACATTAGGTCTATTTTTGTGAGTCATATAGCTGCCATGAAAATGGTTTCAGACTGAAACCAGTTGTAAATAACAACATGCAGCACAGTGTCATGCGTTGTTTTGAAGTTTGTTCATGCTGTTGGTTTTTGCCAAAACAAAATGTTCATTTGATAGCAGACTGAGTGGACCTTGGGATGTCCTGAGGGACTGGAACCAGGAAAAATACCCACCTCTCTCCAGGATTGAACCTGCGACCTTCAGTGCCTGTGCCTAGTGCTCTACCTGCTAGACTACCATGACCACTCTAAAAAATGTAAGGAAGCAATTCACCCACCCCAGATAAATAACTCAAACAATGGAAAATCCAGGATGGAATGTCACAATACCGGAGAAGGAAAGTTGCTATTCACCATATAGCGGAGATGCTGAGTCGCGATAGGCACAACAAAAAGAACCTACACAATATACTTGTCCATCCTTACACAACCCCTGCTCCCAAACCCTTACCTCATAGCTCATACCCCTGTAATAGACATAGATTCAAGACCTGCCCCATACATCCTCCTACCACCACCTACTCCAGTCCCATCACTAACATCAACTATCCCATCAAAGGCAGGGCTACCTGTGAAACCAGTCATGTGATTTACAAGCTAAGCTGCAATCACTGTGCTGCATTCTACGTAGGCATGACAACCATTAAGCTGTCTATCCGCATGAATGGCCAACAGCAAACTGTAGCCAAATAACAAGTGGACCACCCTGTTGCTGAACACGCAGCCAAACATGATACCCCTGATCTCAATAACTGCTTTACAGCCTGTGATATATGGATCCTTCCACCAGCTTTTCTGAACTGCGCAGGTGGGAACTTTCCCTGCAATACATCCTACATTCCCGTAACCCTCCTGGCCTCAACCTTCGTTAGTCACTGTCCTCACCCATCCAGCCCCCTCCCTGTTCCCATTCCAGCACTACACAGCTGTCATTTCACTGCCACACCCAGTCTTTTAATTTTTATTTCTCTCCTTTCTGCTACTTACCCCCTCCCCCCTCCGCACCATCTCTCGTGCCCTCTGTCTAAACTACAACACTTCACTGTCTGCCACTTCCCACCATACTATCCCTCTCCCTCCCAGCCCCCAGCCTTCTCTTTACCCCCACCCAGTCGCCACTCCCATGACGCACTGGTGCTCCTGCTTGCAGTGTAGTTTCAGCTCTCTGAGACTGCAGACGTCTGTGCAAGATGCGTTTGTTTGTTTGTTTGTTTGTTTGTTTGTTTGTTTGTGTGTGTGTGTGTGTGTGTGTACTGCTGACAAAGGCCTTAATGGCCGAAAGCCATAATTGTGTGAATCTTTTTGTTGTGCCTATCTCAACTCAATATCTCCGCTATATGGTGAGTAGCAACTTCCCTTCACAAGATAAATAACTTTTCTTTCTTGGCATAATCCCGCAAAATGTAATGCAAAGTGCAATTTTGATAGGTCACACACACACACACACACACACACACACACACACACACACACACAGGTGATTACTTCATTTCTGCATGGTATCAATACTTTACGAAACAAATTGGTAGACAAGTGTAGATTGTTTAAGTAATTGCATCACATTCTGAACATGTCAAAAGGAAAATATACGAGGGCAGTTCAATAAGTAATGCAACACATTTTTTTTCTGAAACAGGGGTTGTTTTATTCAGCATTGAAATACACCAGGTTATTCCCCAATCTTTTAGCTACACAACACTATTTTTCAACGTAATCTCCATTCAATGCTACGGCCTTACGCCACCTTGAAATGAGGGCCTGTATGCTTGCACGGTACCATTCCACTGGTCGATGTCGGAGCCAACGTCGTACTGCATCAATAACTTCTTCATCATCCGCGTAGTGCCTCCCACGGATTGCGTCCTTCCTTGGGGCAAACATGGAAATCCGACGGTGCGAGATCGGGGCTGTAGGGTGCATGAGGAAGAACAGTCCACTGAAGTTTTGTGAGCTCCTCTCGGGTGCGAAGACTTGTGTGAGGTCTTGCGTTGTCATGAAGAAGGAGAAGTTCGTTCAGATTTTTGTGCCTACGAACACGCTGAAGTCGTTTCTTCAATTTCTGAAGAGTAGCACAATACACTTCAGAGTTGATCGTTTGACCATGGGGAAGGACATCGAACAGAATAACCCCTTCAACGTCCCAGAACACTGTAACCATGACTTTACCGGCTGAGGGTATGGCTTTAAACTTTTTCTTGGTAGGGGAGTGGGTGTGGCGCCACTCCATTGATTGCCGTTTTGTTTCAGGTTCGAAGTGATGAACCCATGTTTCATCGCCTGTAACAATCTTTGACAAAAAATTGTCACCCTCAGCCACATGACGAGCAAGCAATTCCGCACAGATGGCTCTCCTTTGCTCTTTATGGTGTTCGGTTAGACAACGAGGGACCCAGCGGGAACAAACCTTTGAATATCCCAACTGGTGAACAATTGTGACAGCACTACCAACAGAGATGTCAAGTTGAGCACTGAGTTGTTTGATGGTGATCCGTCGATCATCTCGAACGAGTGTGATCGCACGCTCCGCCATTGCAGGAGTCACAGCTGTGCACAGCCGGCCCGCACGCGGGAGATCAGACAGTCTTACTTGACCTTGCGGCGATGATGACACACGCTTTGCCCAACGACTCACCATGCTTTTGTCCACTGCCAGATCACCGTAGACATTCTGCAAGCGCCTATGAATATCTGAGATGCCCTGGTTTTCTGCCAAACGAAACTCGATCACTGCCCGTTGTTTGCAACGCACATCCGTTACAGACGCCATTTTAACAGCTCCGTACAGCGCTGCCACCTGTCGGAAGTCAATGAAACTATGCGAGACGACGCGGGAATGTTTGAAAATATTCCACAAGAAATTTCCGGTTTTTTCAGCCAAAATTGGCCGAGAAAAAAAATGTGTTGCATTACTTATTGAACTGCCCTCGTACTTACTGACCTATGGCACCCTACATTCAATTAGGCATATATTAAAAGTTGTATTGAATACTAATTTTAAGGGGACCTACTCAGCCCTCTTGTCTACTCTGCAAGAGTTTGACACACCGACTTCATATTGTTCCCACTTCAATGTCCACGCACTCTTTTCATGGTGCAAGCCCACGCCACTTGCTGGTTAATTACTCATGTTTCTTACTTGAGCTTGGGCATTCTGGTGCGTACTTCCCACAATAGTACCTACCTCTATTTTCGGTAAGTTTCTTGCTTATAATCAATCTTTAATGTCCCTTCTGTATTTGCAGCATGTCAACTTGTTTGTGGGTATGACCTGTTTTCTTATTGTTGTTCCTGCACTACACTTTAGTATTCTTCCTTTCTGTCTGTTTTCATGCAATCTGCATGTTATGTGGGTTGCCAACTAAAGCTTCAGGTCATGGATTACACCAGCTTTTTATAGCATCATGTTTGACCCTAGGTTTTAACGGGATCCTATACACAGCAGTCCATTTTCTTTGACATACTGCTATTATGGTGGTCAAAAGTCTTTAGCAAGTGGATTGTTGCCTAGGTAGCATGTGACAGTGGGTGTTCACTTCTACACATTAATGTTCAGTGAGTGCCTCTTACATTTTCTTCTAATACTTTGAGACATTAAATAAAATTCCTCTTCATTGTTTTTTATCCTTCTCCACAAGTTTAATGGGAGCATTCTCCACAATATTTTATCACTTTTAGGACAAACGCATTTTTAGCAGATAATCTATTCCATGGGATTGACACTGAACACTGGTTCTTCCCATAATATATTATGTACATCATGACTTGACTCCTGTGAGTACATCTTTCATACACATCCCCATTACAGTTTCATCCTATCCTGGGACTATATACTTTTATAAGTAATTGTTTTTCCACTTATATACAGAGTTGCACCTGAAGATGCAACTGTAAGAGATGAGAAACCAGTATGCCTAAAAATAAAAGGATATTACAGCTGCAGTGGTTTTATTGCTCAGCTTGAAAATATGGAAGTGCTTTCGGTTGGTGATAATCTTAAATCGTGCACTCATTCAAAGTCAGAGGGGTGTAAAGATACACCTACACAACTACTCTGCAACTTATGCTTCAGTGTTTGGCAAAGAATGCACAGAACCACTTTCAGAGTACTTATCTGCTGCTCCACTCTCTATGAGAACATGCGAAGAAAGAACAGCTAAATCTTTCTGTGCGAGCTCAGATTTCATCAAGACAATAAATTCTCCGAAAGTTGGTGATATAAATTATGTGAAACATGCACACACAGCCCCAAGGTGTGTGTGTGTGTGTGTGTGTTTTTTTTTTTTTCCTTTTAAGGAGCTGTTTTTCCTTTTAAGGAGCTGCCCTTCTCTGAGCTTTTTCAAGATATTTCATCAATCCTATCCAATATGGATCCCCTACTGCATAGAAACGTTTGAGAAGAGGGTGAAGGAATGTAGGGTACACAGTCTCTTCAGTAAATTTGTTGAATCTTCAAAGTCCTTCACCAATAAAACGCATTCTGTGGATCACCATTTTGTATGTGATGGTTTAAATGTAAGTGGTTCCTTATTGTAATCTGAGGTATTTGAATGAATCATGGTTAATGATGGGAAGTGAGCACAAAAAATCATGAGTCAAATGTGGTTAGCTGATCACATTACTTGTTCCCAATTTCCTGTGCCTCATAAATGAAGTTAGTTGGTATTTTTGTTTCACTGGCAAAAATTTAAGCTGTGTTTCTAAGGACTAAAACTGATCAAAATGATTGGAAATTTAGTTCTGTGTCTGTCCTGCCACTCATCAACGTCATTTGTAAGATCCAGTATTTGTGTACAATTGATGTATAATAATAATAATAATAATAATAATAATAATAATAATAAATAGAACAATTCCGTGTGGCTCAATGACCTGGCGCAAGCCTTTCAACTGGGCAAGACTTCCAGCAAATCACGTCCCTAACTTACCACAGTGATCCCAGTGGGGAAAGGGGACCTACATGTCAACAAAAGAATTTGAACTACATGAAGTTACAAGTGAATCTTCACGTCACTGTGAGATGAAGGCTAGGTTAATGACAGACAAACCCACAACCTTTCGGTGCACTTGACCACTAGACCAACAGCCACAATACTTCTAATAACGACTAAGGGGAAGACAGAATTCAGCAGCTTAGGACTTATATTGAATATCAAAAAGTCTATGATGAGCGACTTCACTTAAACATAGTGACAACACACAGAATCAAGTCCAAACAGTGCACAACACTGAACAATATGCTTGTACATTTTGCAAAATGTGCACGGAGAAGGGAGAATACCAACTGATACAGATGTCTCGCGTGACTTCCTGAGATCTATGAACTTCGATATGTATGAGGTGTGTGTGAAAAGTAACAATACTGACTTTTTATTTCCCAATGTTGTCCGCCCCGGTAGCTGAGTGGTCAGCGTGACAGACTGTCAATCCTAAGGGCCCGGGTTCGATTCCTGGCTGGGTCGGGGATTTTCTCCGCTCAGGAACTGGGTGTTGTGTTGTCCTAATCATCATCATTTCATCCCCATCAACGCGCAGGTCGCCGAAGTGGCGTCAAATCGAAAGACCTGCACCAGGCGAACGGTCTACCCAACGGGAGGCCCTAGCCACACGACATTTCCATTTTTTCCCAACGTTATTTTCTTCAAACAGCAATAACGTCCCCTTCAAAGCAGTTCCCTTCGGCAGCTATATACCATTGAAGGCGTTGTTCCCTGTCTTGGTGGTAGCACTGAAAGGTTTCAACTAGTAGGCTCTAACATGTTGGTAAAATTATTTTGAATGTTCTCCAGAGTCCCAAAAAGACAGGCTAAGACATTCTTCAACTTTGAGGAAAGTAACAATCACAAGGACTCAGATCAGGTGAAAGGGGGCTGTGGAACAACAGGAATGCTTTTTGAGGTAAAAAATTCTATGGTAGTAGTGGCCATGTAACATGGGGTGCTGCCATGATGAAGCATCCACTTGTGCGCAATGTCCAGTCTCAATTGATTCAAGCTATTCTTGAGCCTTCCAAGGACATATTTGTAAACACTTGGGTGACAGTTTGTCCTGGAGGAAAAAATGTTTTATGCACGGTACCCCTAGTGTCAAAAATGCACATCAACACAGCATTGTTTTCATCTTTGATTTGCTCATTCAAGCTTTTCTCGGTCGAGGAGATATTTCAGTGCGCTCTCCTCACTTTGCCGCTCTGACTCAGGATCATACTCAAAATGCCAGGATTCTTCACCCGTAATCACATTATTGAATCACTAGTGGTCATTGGCTGTCTTCTCAAGATCAACACATACGTTTCTTCGATTGTCCTTCTGCTCAGTTATGAGTTTTTTCAGCACCATTCTGGCACCAACCTTTTGCACTTGCAAACCTTCAGTCAATGTTTGATGTACAGTAAAAGTGTTTTAAGTTTAATGGATCACCCATAATCCTTACTGTTAAGACACACGTTTTATATTTCCATGTGTTTTTGAAGTTAAAGGCATCCTTGAGTAAGGTTCATCTTCAATACATTCTTGGCCTACCAAAATGTTTCTGCCAGTGAAAAACTTGTTTAAATTTTTCAAAGGTCACACGCGCAGATTCTCCAAGTTCGGTGTTAAACTCAATTGCGTAAAACTGCTCTAAATTCCACTGTTCCATTTCACACACACACACACACACACACACACACACACACACACACACAAAGCTTTACTGATAGTGCTCTCACAAATAACTTAATGGCTGTACAGAGCTGAAACTTGGACTCAACATCTGGAAAGCATGGACACACACAGCACTGCCAAATCACTCACAGTGTTGTCAGTCGCATTACTTTTCTCACACACCTTGTATATTGATTAAAAAGACTAATGAGTGAAAGATTTTTTATAAACAGCTGCAAAGCAAATTGTAAGTTTTCAAAACAGAACAATAATTAGCTAAAATTGGGAGAAATAATGGAAGAATCAGGAGAAATAATGGAATAACCAGGAGGCAGGAGAAAAAGTGGAAAACTGAGACTCTCCCACCTACACCGGGAGAGCTGGTAGGTATGCTTTACAAAATGCATGCATGAACAGCTCACTTTTGTAATGGTTATGGTAGAGCAATTTCTTACCGTCATGAGGCGTGACAGGTTGTAAAACTGTTCTGCACTGTACTGATCTCCAACACCCTTCTGTTCACATATTTTCAGCATAGCACAGCCCGCTCCTAATCGCAGCCAAGCCATTTCTGCTTTACTGTGAAAGATCAACAACAGTAATACAATTGTAACACAAAAGCAATAAAGACAAATAATAATGACAAACCAAAGATGCAGTGTTACATTATGAAGAACTACACAAACAATACCTTAAACTACATGTGATGGAACTGGCACTATTCAGTAAGCTACATGGTTCAATGCGTTGTGTGTTCTTTTTACCCCTCTCAGTAACACTCAAATAAGTATTGCACGATACTTGGACCAAAAATCATTTGTTGCTTGCGTGTCAAAATTTCCAATATTTTTTTCTTTTTGACTTTCTTTCGGTACTTAATTTGGAGACCACTTTGATGATGCAGAATAGAATACAATGTTTTTGAGTAAAAGTGCATGTACAGTAGTTCTGAAGCACCCTGCATATCACCACCACCACCACCACCACCACCACCACCACCAACAACAACAACAACTCGATATCCCCATCTTCACGAATACTCTACACTTTACCATGCATTACAGTCATCAATGATAAGCAGCAAAGTTGCCCTTGCATGTGTGGCTTTTTAGGATTTCCCAGTGGATTGTTGCAAATACACTTCTTGTGTTTGTCTTTACTGCCTGATAATATAGTGCAAATCCCACAATATTTCATCAATGGAATTATTTGATATCTTCAGGTGGTGGTAGTTGCTGTTGTCACAGCTGCAAGAGGCAACTGATGCCAAATTTGCAGCGGCCACTAAAATTATCAAGTGAGGAGCAGGAAATACGTATGCACAGGGAGATGCTCAGAGTTGGATGAAAGCAGTGCTCATAGTGACTCCTACTACGAGTAGATGAGAGGCATTCCACATGTTCACAGTGGGCAATGACTGTGTTACCAGATGCCCTGTGGTTAAAAGATGACATAAATCTCTGTGAAGAGCTGTGTCCCGTCATGAATCAGAGGTTCTTGTTTCTCCTGTTTTATTTTAATGGCAGCCAGTCTGTATTCCAGGCAGTGTTTAGCTGAAAACCTACATCCCTGTTGATTGTCTGCTGTACAGATATGTACGGCCTCCTTAAGGACACAAACGCAGAATAATGACACTGAGGATTAAACTTCTGTCTTATTGTAAAACATGCAATGCCCTGTGTTCAGGCAATGCTCCACTACCACTGATTTATTGGTCCACGATGGTCTTCAACATAATGTTGTTGCATGGTTCGACAAGTTTGCCCAGTATGTTTAATCTCACACATAAGATCTTAGACGACATAGCGGTTTTCCCAGTAATAAAACAGATTAGGAGGGACACCTGCCAAACTAAATTTTAATGCGAGCCCCATCTAAAAAGTTTAATATCACATCAGCAGAAAGGAAGGCTCTGCTTAACTTCAGAGCAGACGAAAACCTCATTATTTTATCTGCCGACAAGTGGAAAACCACCATCCTTCTGTCACCAACTCTGTACAATGGCAAGATACAGGCACTGCTTGACAATTCTGCATGTGCAAAATTCAGAGAAAAACTTTAGACCTTCTCAAGAGTTCTATTCTGACTATCATCATCAAGCATCTGCAACAACAGGCTGCACCTAACTGAAGACTGTATGACCTACCGAAGATCCATAAGAATGGGTCTTCTCTTCGCCCAGGCAACGCTACCTATTCCCTGGCTAAACGTCTTACTTCATTGTAGGGACCCCTTGTAAGCATATGTGATCATCACATCTGAAATTCAGAGACTCCACAGGATGACTGAAGACGCTTTAACTACAACCGTCACATCTTGTGGTTAGCTTTGATTACATCTTTATTCATGAAAATACCGCTACAGGACTCATTAGTGTTTATCAGCAGTAAGTCTGAGAAAGACATTGTGACATTGTTTAAACATGTTCTTACACTCAATTTATTTCTTATTCAATAACTAGTATTTCAAACAACTGGATGGTGTTGCCATGGGAAGTTCTTTGTCTCCCATGGTGGCCAAGTATTTTATGGAAGACAATGAGGAAAAGGCACTGCAGTTAGCTGCTTCTGGCAGCATGTAGGTGATACATTTGTGGTGTGGCTTCATGGAGTACAGACATTACCTATGTTTTTTCACATTTGAATTCACTCCATCCGAGTATTCAGTTCACCATGGAAATGGAAAAAGATGTCATCTCATCATTCCTGAGTGTCACGGTTAGAAGAAAAATCGATGGTACACTGGGACATAGGGTCTACACAAACTGAAGCAAACAGAGTTATATTTGCAGGCCACAAGCTGTCATCACTCCGCACAACATAGTAGCATTTCAAACTCTCTGGTATGTAGAGCTCATCTCGTCTCAGATACCGACATGTGGCAAAACAAGCACTACCATATTTACTCGAATCTAAGCCGCACTCGAATCTAAGCCGCACCTGAAAAATGAGACTCTAAATAAAGGAAAAAAAAAAATTCCCGAATCTAAGCCGCACCTGAAATTTGAGACTCAAAATTCAAGGGGAGAGAAAAGTTTTAGGCCGCACCTCCAAATTGAAACAAAGGTGGTCCATTGTAATATGAAACACAATTTAGGTCGATTGAATGACGATACAGCCACAGTAGTTTGGTTCGAGTCGTAAGCTTAGCAGTTAAGCCTTACCAGGTAGCCATTGCTATGCGTCAGGCGCTCCGTCCGTATTTATACCGGTACCTTTCCTTTTTCACGCGCTTCGTCTGGTTTGAATCGATTGCTTATATTGCTTTGATCTGATAAGTGTCACACTCTAAGCTGAAAATGCATTACTGTACTGTGTCATGCATTGTTTGTCGCATTCTGATAGTGCGTGTTTACGACCTGTTGCCACTCGCGGCATGGCTTGCTTTTGTGCGCGCTACTGCGCTTTTAAAAAAAAAAAAAAAAAAAAAAAAAAAAAAAAAAAAAAAAAAAAAAAAAAAAAAAGAAGTAGTAGTGAGGAATCGTCTCATTAGCAAAACAATGGCAAGAGACTGCTATTTGTTGTTACTTACACTGCTGCTTTCTTTGATAATGATCAACAAAAACCAAAAATAGTAGACTGCGTATGATAGAACATGTTCTGAACGAGAGTTAGGCGAAAATTTTTCTGCGTTTGAAAATCTTTGTGGCCGCTTCTTTAGTACATCAAATTCTACACAGAAATTAGTCATCTTAGATTTAAAAATCTAGTCAGTTGCCGTGCTTCATTTCTGACTGTATCACTATTAGGCATAAGAATAATACGAATATAAGCATGGCACGATACGTATATTCTTCCGCGTTTGCTGTTGTCTCACTCTAGTTTCGTAGTTTATTAGGCAGACAGGATTTAAATGAGATAGCAGCAAACACGAAAGAATACATGGCAAAATGTTTATATTCGTATTATTCTTATGGTGAAGAGAATACTGCATGTGACTCACATTTCATCAGGTTCCTATTAGCAACCATCTCTTCTCACAGGTAGGAAAAAATTCAGAACGTAGAGTTGGCCGTATTGACAAACATCCCAAACAGTCTTGCCAGTCGGATTTTTGTAGTACATTGAAATTCTGCTACATTTGAAATGAACAATACGGAATTTGTATTTACTTCGTTGGATAATGTATGAAAATGAAGTGGTCGAAACTCGGGGCGGAGAAAAAAAAGCCCGTCTTCCACCTTTTTGTTTGTTAAAATTTATTAACTGACGCAGAGGTTTTGGCGCCAGTATTTATCTTTGTGCTTACAAAGCATACCTGTGCAGCGCTACATATATTCGACGGCAGAAGTTAGTTGTGGCGGCACCTACCAACATTTTTCAGAACTTCCATTTGCTTTGCACTCGATTCTAAGCCGTGGGCAGTTTTTTGGATTACAAAAACTGGAAAAAAAGTGCGGCTTAGATTCGAGTAAATACGGTAAATCATTTGAAAGATATAAAGGCAAGCGAGTGTGCTGGGACTTTCCCCAGTTCGCATCTACTAGCACAATGCCATCATAAAGCACCTGTGCGTAGCTTACAAAGTATTGCACAATAATCTAAGAATATAAAGTAGCTTTTCCAAACTTTGTCAATATATGCTTCAGTATATTAATGTTTAAATTGTTAAATCACCGAGTAATGAGTTGAATGTGTTTCCCTAAATAATCGTTTTAAATGAAAAAAACAAGTGGCACTAAATAATACAGCTAGAAACCCCAAAATTGTTCAGAATGTGCAAATGTATCTAAAATCAAGTGTTTCAAGTCTTAACTTGACTGGAGCAATAATTTGGTCAAAACTGGTGTTATTACGAAAAATTGAAGGCACTAAATATTAGACTTAGAAAGATGAAAATTGGTATGAAGCATCAGTTTGACATAAAAACCTTAAGTATGTGACCCCATTTAGGTACCTCTAATAGTTTTCGAGTAATTTACTGGAAACTAAATTTGGAACAAAAGCATCCTCCTCTGTAATAGATTAAGTATCATTTATATTAATGATAGAAAGTTCTGATTACAGCACCTGATGAAACCCATTAAATAATAAAGCTACAAAAAGTTTCAATACTTTGATGTAAATAACAATCAATACAAGATTTCTTTAAGTTGCAGTTCAGAGGTCATGTTGTACTGTTAGTTCTGTTCTAAAAATTCTAGCCGGCAAAGTTTAAATGCAGACGAGCTGAAACTTTCTCTGTAATTAAAGCCAAATTTACTCCATTCATATAAAAATTACGAAGGTTGTAAATTGATTCATGGCAGAGTTATTACATAAAATGTGCCTGAGAAAGTATTCATTTAGATGCTGCTACCTGGGCGTATAACAGATGACAACAGATGTTCCCTTAGGCCATCCACTGTGCTCATATACAAATATGGCCAGAGAGGCAGTAGAGATAAGCACTTTGCGCCCAACTATCAATCAGTCCGCATCAGTCAAACCCCGGCTTACGCGCCGCCTCAGATGACATCGCAGCCAGGCTGCAACTAAACTCATGTTTTCAGTACAAACAGAAAGTAAACTCATGAGGACTGTACTCCATCCTGAAATGCTTAGATTTCATGGAAGTAACTGTTTGTGTGCCGCCTGTAATATTAACAAAACCGCTTGGCAAGTGGTGAGATGATTTTTCACTTTTGTGGCAAGCAATTAACTTTGATTATAAGAAGTCAGGGCGAAAGATCATTTAATTGAAACTTACAGTAGAGTTCGCCTCTGCTACTAGTGCTGTTTATGAGAGGAACATTATTGTTATTGTCAGGCACATTATTATGTTTTGCGTCTGAACTTTTTCTGAATATAATTGAATCGGTTGGAACTCAAAACTTTTATTTATAATCGTAGTTCCTGATACTGTTGAGTAAATAGAAATATTTCTTTCTGTGAGAAGAAAAAGAATGTGGACTTGCAGGCTGGAAATTATGGACAGTATGTTCTCCATCACTTTCTGTCTGACCGCAAAAATAGTTTTCAGGCTCTCGTAACAGACAGCGACAGAATATAAGATAATTTCCTAATTTTGTTATCCAACCCACTGTCCCACAGACTGTTACCCAACCCGCTGTCCCACAGAATGTTTGCCTGGTTAGCTACAACACCTAAGAATGGTCTTCAAGCAGAATGGTTATTCTGCAAGATAGATATGCAATGTATTTTGATCAAAGCAAGTTTGATGCAGAGATGTAAATATATATATACAAAGGCACTCATTACAACAGCATTCTTGCTGTATTTTGTCTTCAAGAACAGAAAGAATCTCAAGAGACACAGAATCAAGCATGTTTTCCATCTTCCAGCAAAATTGTGGAATTTGTTGTGTTCAGTCAAAGACAAACTTGGCCTCAGAAAAGGTGGTATACATAACATCCCATGCCAAGAAGAAAAACCTTATATTGGGCAGACTTGTCGAACCATGCAAGAACATGATGATCGTCATACACCAATGGGTCAACCTGATAAATCAGTGGTAGTGGAGCACTGCCTGAACACGGGGCATTGCACGTTCTACAAAAAGACAGAAGTTCAATCCTCAGTGTCACCGTTCTGAGATTGTGCTCTTAAGGAGACCGTACATATCTGTACAGCAGACAATCAACAGGGATGCAGGTTTTCAGTTAAGCACTGCCTGGAATACAGACTGGCTGCCATTAAAATAAAACAGGTGAAACAAGAACCTCTGATTCATGACAGGACACAGCTCTTTGCAGAGATTTATAATTCATCTTTTAACCACAGGGTTTCTGGTAACACAGTCATTGCCCACTGTGCACATGGAATGCCTCTCATTGGCTCCTGGTAGGAGTCACTATGAGCACTGCTTTCATCCAACTCTGAGTGTCTCCTTGTGCATACATATTTCCTACTCCTCCCTTGATAAATTTAGATGTCGCTGCAAATTTGGCATTAGTTGCGTCTCGAAGCTGTGACAACAGCAACTACCACCACCTGAAGATATCAAATAATTGCATTGATGAAATACTGTGGGATTTGCACAATATTATCAGTTGGCAAAGGCAAACACAAGAAGTGTATTTGCAACAATCCACTGAGAAAGCCTAAAAAGTCACATGTGTTTGTTTCCCTGTCTCTCCCAGTAACTAGAAAAAAATGCACTTTCTTCACTGCTCATTGAGCAATTCTCAGTTTTTTAATGGTTTTTACAAGTTAGGTCTATGTCTTACTACCATAAGTCACAATTGGTAACAGGTACTGATATTAAACTTTTTGATTTAGACGCACCATAATTTTCCTTTTGAACAGAATTTGGTTTGCTAACAGCACTCTAGGTAATTTTTACTCTCCTGTTCATTTCTTTTGCTGTCCAACCAGTCATAGTCTTAAATGTGCCTAAATATAAAAGCCCATCAACTAGTTCAATAAGTCTGTTGATAATCAGTGCTATTTTCTTTTTTGTTGTGTTGATGATACATTATTTTAGTTGCATTATAATTGATTTCAAAGTCTATTTTCAAACTCTCTCTATTAAATTTTGCATCTACAAACGGCATTAAAAAGGTTTTGCACAGTCGTTTCTAATTTTTTTATTTTTTGAAGGAGGAGAATGAAATTTTTTGTGAACACACTTGGAACATACAGCTATAAGTTGGTATATAAAAGTATTTTCTTTTATTTACAGGTGAGCCATAATAGAACTATGAAGTAGATGTCTGGTTACGACAATGGTCAGTGACGGAGTTCCTCTTCAATATTAGAAACACTGTTTTGACAGTGTCATTACTCAGGATGAAACATGGTTGTTTCTGTCCGAACCTGAGAGCAAAATCCAATCCATGGGGTGGCGTCATCCGCGTTCCTCTCAGAAGAATAAACCAAGACTTTCATGAACAGCAGGCAAAAAGATGATGGCCTCCTTCTTCTGGGATCAGTGTGGTGTCATTTTCATTGACCTTTTGGAACCTGGCTCCACAACTAACCGGGACTGTTACTGTTTGCCATTGGACAAGCTGCACCGTGCCATCAAGACACACAGACCACAGCTTCAGCAGCTCATCAGACTACACCATGACAATGCCAATCCCCATACAGCCCTTATGATGCAGGAGAAAATCAGGAAAATGGGTTGGACAATTGTTCCTCTCCTCCCTACATTCCTGACTTGGCTCTGTCTGATTTTTACCTCTTTGGTCGTCTCAAGGCCCACCTGCATGGTAAAACATTTGATAGTGAGAAAGACCTTATTTCCTGTGTCAAGCGATAGTGTAAAAGTCAATCCCCAGAATTTTACCAAAGTGCATTTACATCATGGAATGAACGTTGTGCCAGATGCATCACAACTGGTGGAGGCTACATTGAGTAGGCTCAATGTATATCTAAATGTTCCTAGTATGATCACAAAAAATTTCATTCTCCTTGTGGAAAAAAAAAAAAAAATATAGGACGACTGTGCAAAACCTTTTGAATGTCCTTTGTACAACAGAGGCAAACAATACAATGTAACCAGCAAAACCAAGGTGGTTCAGGTAAGATCCATTACCAAATAAACTTCATTTATTTTCCTTGTTAAGTATCTGATTCCTTCCTCTGGTCTCCTGAAAAGAGTTTTGACAATATGGAATCTTTGCACCTGTCTATACTTTCAGTGGCAAGAGGATACACCGGTTCCCGTGAGATCATCGAAGTTAAGCACTGTCGGGCATGGCCGGCACTTGGATGGGTGACCATCCAGCCGCCATGCGCTGCTGCCATTTTTCGGGGTGCACTCAGCCTCGTGATACCAATTGAGGAGCTACTCGACTGAACAGTAGCGGCTCAGGTCAAAGAAAATCATCATAACGATCGGGAGAGCGGTGTGCTGACCACATGCCCCTCCTATCCGCACCCTCAACTGAGGATGACACAGCGGTCGGATGGTCCTGATGGGCCAGTTGTGGCCTGAAGACGGAGTGCTTTATACTTTCAGTAAAACCACATAAACAAAACTAGTCCACAGGTAAAGATGACACATTAATTACATTAACGTAAAACACATTCCAACATAGCAAGAACACTACTCCATTGAAATCCAGCCATCTCTGATGCCTTGTCCTTGAATTATATTCAGGACCAAAAGAATAAATATATTAAACTAGAAGTAGAGATAATCAGCTGCCGTATATTTCTACTCTGGTTCTGATAGTCTTTTTCCCTGTAGCAGAATGCAAATTGGCGTTTCTAATCTTGATGTTATGTACAGCTGGAACTAAATTTTGGCACTTCCATTTACTTATGTAAGGGCCATCCAGAAAGTAACTGCATGTCCACACACAGCCAATCATACCCAAGATCTCCTACAGGGTTTTCGATAGGCGGTTTTTGATCATCCATCATACAGCCTGGATTTGGCACCAAATGACTACATCTTCCCAGTAAAAGACATGTGACTACACTTTGATACTGACGCCAAACTACATGCTGGCATAAACCAGTAGTTGCAATTGCAGATTGGTTGGTTGGTTGGTTTGGGGAAGGAGACCAGACTGCGTGGTCATCGGTCTCATCGGATTAGGGAAGGATGGGGAAGGAAGTCGGCCGTGCCCTTTCAGAGGAACCATCCCGGCATTTGCCTGGACTGATTTAGGGAAATCACGGAAAACCTAAATCAGGATGGCCGGACGCGGGATTGAACCGTCGTCCTCCCGAATGTGAGTCCAGTGTCTAACCACTGCGCCACCTCGCTCGGTACAATTGCAGACATCTGGTTTCTACTGTGGTGGTATTGAAAAACTTTTCCTTAAATTTGAATGGTGCTTATGTAGATGATTATGTAGAATAGCTTAAGAGGGCACGTTTCAAATGTATACAATAACACTCGGTTTTTCCATAAGTGTTAATTCTTTTATTTCACAACACCTGTTACTTTCCGGATAGCCCTTATAATATAGCCAAACACACACAGAATAGTTAATTTCACATCAGAGTTGTGACAAAATAACTTAGGGTTCGCATTATGTCATGTGTAAACCATGAACAGTTTGTTGTTTTAGTTTGACTGGGTATTCATTTTATTTCAGTGTTTATGCTGCTTCCTTTGGTGCTACAGGATGCTACAAAAGAGACACAAGCTTATCAAAGATTGTTTCTTCTTTGTTGCCAGTATGAACCCTGTTCAACTGAGGAAAAAACTGGTTACGGATTACAACAAAAAGCATTCATTACCACACAGTACTTCAGTTGTGCCTGTTATTCGGGACTCAGAATGCCCGCACAGAAAAATAAACTAAGATGCATCGACCTAGTCCACTATCAAGCAACCGTAAGACAAGTTCAAAAAGACAAAAAAATGTTACAGATGCAGCCAAAAGTGGTCAATATAAAGTGTTGACAGCAGAAAATTGACAGAGATGAAAGCTGCATATTCCTTTTAAATCCCAGTGTCTAGCCTCACTGTTAATAGTTATAACATGGCATTGCAAAAGTGAAGCACAATCAATACAGAATTCGTGCTGTTTATGAGCTGTTATTTTAAGGCAATGGAAAATGTTTAGCTTTCTTTCAGTGTTTCAGGTTACTCGTAATGACTACTGGTTTTGGTCCGACAAGGTATGGTTCCACTTTGATGGAAATGTGGCTGCACAAAACTAACACATCTGAGCCACACAAAGCCCACATCAATTGCACTAGTTCCCTCAGTTCAAATGAGTAAGTGAGTGGTGTGCAACGTAACACATGCACATATTCTTCAGATTTTTTCACGGCACAGTGTATAGTGAGTGCTACATATAAATAGAGCAACCATTTTTAAACACTATACCAGCCACTGACATGTGGTTTCCGAAAGACAACACTATGGCTCCTACAGCCTGTAACATGACTTTCTTGGATCTGTGTTTTCACTGAGAAGCGATTTCAGATTTCAAAGGGCTTGTGCCACTCCTCCCTCCCCAGTATCTGATTTACAGCCACCTTCTTCTTCTGGCACTACCTGAAGGATGCCAAGTTCACAGCCATTCACGTTATTTGATTTTTAGACATTGACCACACCATGTGTGATTTTATTTCAACACATACACAGACTTATTTCAATGTGTTGTGTGTACTTGTTGTGCCAATACCTGTTATGTTTTTGTTGCATTATTATTAAGGATCCCATTGTATACTATTCTTTACACACTGCTGTATGGATCATAATATGCTGGAAGCAAATAATATAATTTTTGTTTGATTCATATGATAATGCCCTAACTAAATTAATTATGAGTAATTTTAAATGACAAAAATGTTTGTTTCAAATAAATGACATTCTTGGACTGAAAACTGATCTCATTCACAATACCCACAGTCTGTAATTAAACATATGTGCACGTCTACAAACCTGTATCTGCCTTGCTGCAGAAGGTCACCATCATGCATGACAAATGCATTCAACATACGAAAAGTTTTCTGAGCAGAGAGCACATCTTCTTTGAGGCCCAATAGCCAACGAGCCATTGTTTTCATGCCCTCTAGTTTACACCTAGTTTCCTCTGGCAACTGGTCTTGCAGACACCAGTTCCCCAATGCGCAGCTCACAGAATCGCACTGAGGTGCTTCTTTCACAAGCAACTCTTTCACAATCTGAAATGAAAAGTGAGCTCATGAATTCAGCTGCTCATCAATGCAGCAAAATTATAACATAAAACCAATTTTATTTGAACAATGGAAGGAGCAGTGGTAGCCGTTTAGTTGAGGCACCACACACGCTATTTTCAAACGAACTATTCTGGCATTCAACTTAATCAATTGAAAAACCTCAGAAAGGCAAAGTCTCAATAAAAACATTCTCCCAAAGGCATGTTTAATGTCTTAACCAATGTGCCACCTCATACTGTAGGAAAATTCAGCGTCAAGTTTCCACGATATATTATGTAAACAAATTTGTCATAGCTTTACTCAACACAGCAGAAACCTAAAGTTTCCTTAAGTAGTATTCTACTCTTTACTGATTTAGCTCAGTCTTTCACAGCACTGCATATTTCTCTGAATGCCCCTCACCAGAGTGTCACTTTACTTTCTGCATAATTTATTAAAAGGTCTCTGTATTTGCATGCACCTTCTCTTTTAAGATAAACTATGAGCATATGTATGAGGGTCACTCCAAAAGAAATTCACACTATTTTTTTTTAATCCATAGTTTACTCGACATGGTTGAAAGTTGTACAGTGTGTAGATACATCCTTTAGGGACAATATTTTCATTTCTCCACATAATTTCCATCCCTCTCAACTGCCTTACGCCATCTTGGAACCAGAGTCTGTACACCCGCATGGTAAAATTCTGGACCAACCTGTTGGAGCCCCTGTTTGGCAGCGTGCACAAGGGAGTCATCATCTTCAAACCTTGTTCCCAAAGAGATGATAGTCACATGGAGCCAGGTCAGGACCGTAAGGCAGGTGTTTCAGTGTTGTCCATCCGAGTTTTGTGATCGCTTCCATGGTTTTTTGACTGACATGTGGCCGTGCATTGTCGTGCAACAGCAAAACATCCTGCTTTTGCCAATATGGTCGAACATGACTCAGTCGAGCTTGAAGTTTCTTCAGTGTCGTCACATATGCATCAGAATTTATGGTGGTTCCACTTGGCTTGATGTCCACAAGCAAGAGTCCTTCGGAATCGAAAAACGCCAGAGCCATAACTTTTCCAGCAGAAGGTATGGTTTTGAATATTTTTTTCTTGGGTGAATTTGCATGATGCCACTCCACTGATTGCCTCTTCATCTCTGGTGAAAAATGATGGAGCCATGTTTCATCACCTGTCACAATTCTTCCAAGAAATTCATCTCCACCATTCTCGTACTGTTCCAAAAGTTCGCTGCATACCATTTTTCTTGTTTCTTTGTGAGCCACTGTCCACATCCTGGGAACCCACCTGGCACAAACCTTTTCTAACGCCAACACTTTCAGTATTCTGCAACCACTTCCTTCTCATATCACAACGTAGCGTGACAATTCTTTCACTGTGATGCGTCTGTGAGCAGTCAACAATTCATTAACTCTCTGCACATTGTCTGGAGTGTGTGCAGTGCCAGGCATGCCGCTGTGAGGACAATCCTCAATATTGCTGTGCCCGCTTTCATCACGTAACCTGCTTGCCCACCGACTAACTGTACTGTGATCGACAGCAGCATCTCCATACAACTTTTTCAACCTCTTGTGGATGTTTCCCACTGTCTCGTTTTCACAGCACAGGAATTCTATGACAGCATGTTGCTTCTGATGAATGTCAAGTGTAGCAGCCATCTTGAAGACATGCTGTGACGGCGCCACTCACAGGAACAGGTTGAACTAAGTTTGAAAACAAGTTGAAAGGATGTATCTACACAGTATAAAACTTTCACACATGCAGAATAAAAACTGTTTTTATACAAAAATAGTGTGCATTTCTTTTGGAGTGACCCTCATATTTCCACGAGGTTTGGTTGACACTAGCTTTTCATTTTGAAACTGTGTACTGCTATCAATAATAATATTTAAAAAACTATGTTGGAGTGTCCTTTAATTTGTTTACCACATTTCAGTTGGACTTAATGTATTGCTGACCCACTGAAAAACAAGCATCCGGCTACAATCAAAATGAATAAGTATGTGAACTTACCTTCCTAGATACTATGTTCTTTAGATGAACTGGATATCTGTCGGGCAGGTTATAAGCGATATGCCCCAGAGCTACTATGGCAGTTCGATAATATTCTGAACTTTGATTCAGGTTTGATTTAACTTTCTGCAAATAGACAAAAAGTATTAAAGAACCATATGTAGAAATGAGATCTACTATGTTCACTAATTTTACAATCATGATAAGAAAAATATTTTGTTATGTTCTGTAACATCATACATAATTTGCCAGTGGTTCAACGAGCTACATCCACTTCTAAGGCCTGCATGTTTCTTTGGATGATGAAAAAAATGCAGTTAGTTTTAGTGAATACCAAGTACCTTACGGAGAGTAGGTCAACACATTCTTTAGTTTTCATATTTCATCTGTCTCCTTTCTTGTGATGCAGAACAGTTAAAGCACTGTTCCAATTTTGAGGAATTGCCTTACTCCATTGGAAAACAAGGCACTGATTACACCCACATTCATATATCGAAGAACGCAAGTGTACAAATCAATAAAAATGTTTCCTTTAGAATTAATCAGGATAGTGGTGGTCAGGTAAGGAGTTACGTATCACAAAAACTATTCCCACTGGTCATACATGATGGAATATGTGTTGATGAAATATCTTAACCACATCAATTTGCTGATAACGTTGTTCCATTTGTCTCAAATGCAGACAAACTTAAGCAAAAAATGGAAGAAGTTAATGGGTCACATTTGAAAGTATGCCTGGAAATTAATAACAATAAGCCCAAAACAAAGCATAAAATATACTTAAAACAAAACAGTTGAAATTAACAATGATGATTTGATGACTTTTTGTACTTACGCAACTGAAGACAATTACTTCATAGGTGTAAACAAAACACACAATTGTGACAGTAATGAATATGAAACAGAAGTGGGAGAGACTTGCAGACAAGTGAATGTGCAGTATATGGACCCAACAAGATTTTGCTGAATTCCCAGCCAAGAAAAGACCCATGATGACAATCTTCTGGAGAGTGCCTAGGGAGCATTAGAAACATGTAGGAGCAACATGGATACATAAGGCTGAAGCCCATTAGGCATGAAAATGTCTAGAGGAGACCTTTATCCAGAAATGACAGTTGAATGGCTGATAATGATTATGGTGATAAGGTATAGACAGATAGACAAGAAATTTACTGCAGGGAGATGGCTGCAGATGACTGGAGAGGACAGACCCTTTTTAAAAGCTTCAATTTTTCAAAGTACCTTGATCATTAAGAAAGGGAGGACACAGCATGTTATATTGGATCGAGAGTCATCGTCAGATGTAAAAGTAACTTCAGGTGTGCCCCAGGGAAGTGTGTTGGGACCCTTGCTGTTCATATGTAATCTTGCAGACAATATTAATAGTAAAATCAATCTTTTTGCAGATCATGTAGTTATCTATAATGAAGCACTATCTGAAAGAAGTTGCATAAATATTCAGTCAGATCTTGGTAAGATTTCAACACGGCGCAGAGATTGGCAACTTGCCCTAAATGTTCAGAAATGTAAAATTTTGCACTTCACAAAACGAAAAGAACATAGCATCCTATGAGTCACTGTTGGAACAAGCAAACTCACAGAAATACTTGGGGTAACACTTTTTAGGGATATGAAATGGAATGATCACAAAGGTTCAGTCGTGGGTAAAGCAGATGTAGACTTCAGCTTAATGGTGGAATACTTGGGAAGTACAATCAGTCTACAAAGGAGATCGCTTAGAAATCACTCATGCAAGTGGATCTCGAATATTGCTCAAGTGTGTGGGACACGAAGCACATAGGACTAACAGGGGACATTGAACATATACAGAGAAGTGCAAAGGGCAGTAAGAATGGTCACAGATTTGTTTATCTGTTGGAGCGTGTCACAGAGACAAGGAAGGAACTGAACTGGAAGAATACTGAAGATAAACACAAACTATTCCAAGAAAGTCCATTAACAAAGTTTCAAGACCCAGCTTTAAATGACGACTCTAGGAATATACCACAACCCCCTGCACATCGCACACAAAGGGATCTTGAGGATAAGATTAGAATAATTTCTGCATGCATAGAGGCATTCCAACAATCATTCTTCCAGTGCTCTAAACGTGAATGGAACAGGAAGAAACCCTAATAACTGATACAATGGGACTTACCCTCTGAAATGAACTTCATAGTAATTTGCAGAGTATAAATGTAGATGTAGACCTGAGTGCCGTTGTATGCTCACATTCTAAATTCAAGTCTGGTCAGTAAGACTGTTATCATTGTTCCTACCAGGCTTGTAACAAAGCAGGTGGGTTCTTTCCCCGTTATCCACAAGGCCCCGGGAGTAGACAACATTTCATTAGAACTACTGACGGCCTTGGGAGAGCCAGTCCTGACAAAATTCTACCATCTGGTGACCAAGACGTATGAGACAGGCGAAATACCCTCAGACTTCAAGAAGAATATAATAATTCCAATCCCAAAGAAAGTAGGTGTTGACAGATGTGAAAACTACCGAACAATCAGCCTAATAAGCCACAGCTGCAAAATACTAATGCGAATTCTTTACAGACGAATGGAAAAACTAGTAGAAGCCGACGTTGGGGAAGATCAGTTTGGATTCCGTAGACATATTGGAACACGTGAGGCAATACTGACCTTACGACTTATCTTAGAAGAAAGATGAAGGAAAGGCAAACCTACATTTCTATCATTTGTAGACTTAGAGAAAGCTTTTGACAATGCTGACTGGAATACTCTCTTTCAAAGTCTGAAGGTGGCAGGGGTAAAATACAGCGAGCAAAAGGCATTTACAATTTGTACAGAAACCAGATGGCAGTTACAAGAGTCGAGGGACATGAAAGGGAAGCAGTGGTTGGGAAGGGAGTGAGACAGGGTTTGTAGCCTATCCCCGATGTTATTCAATCTGTATATTGAGCAAGCAGTAAAGGAAACAAAAGAAAAATTCGGAGTTGGTATTAAAATCCATGGAGAAGAAATAAAAACTTTGAGGTTCGCCGATGACATTGTAATTCTGGCAGAGACACCAAAGGACTTGGAAGAGCAGTTGAATGGAATGGACAGTGTCTTGAAAGGAGGATATAAGATGAACATCAACAAAAGCAAAACGAGGATAATGGAATGTAGTCGAATTAAGTCGGGTGATGCTTAGGGAATTAGATTAGGAAATGAGACACTTAAAGTAGTAAAGGAGTTTTGCTATTTGGGGAGCAAAATAACTGATGATGGTCGAAGTAGAGAGGATATAAAATGTAGACTGGCAATGGCAAGGTAAGCGTTTCTGAAGAAGAGAAATTTGTTAACATCCAGTATTGATTTAAGTGTCAGGAAGTCGTTTCTGAAAGTATTTGTATGGAGTGTAGCCATGTATGGAAGTGAAACATGGACAATAAATAGTTTAGACAAGAAGAGAATAGAAGCTTTTGAAATGTGGTGCTACAGAAGAATGCTGAAGATTAGATGGGTAGATCACATAACTAATGAGGAGGTATTGAATAGAATTGGGGAGAAGAGGAGTTTATGGCACAACTTGGCAAGAAGAAGGGACCAGTTGGTAGGACATGTCCTGAGGCATCAAGGGATCACAAATTTAGCATTGGAGGGCCGCGTGGAGGGTAAAAATCGTAGAGGGAGACCAAGAGATGAATACACTAAGCAGATTCAGAAGGATGTAGGCTGCAGTAAGTACTGGGAGATGAAGAAGCTTGCACAGGATAGAGTAGCATAGAGAGCTGCATCAAACCAGTCTCAGGACTGAAGACCACAACAACAACAACAACAACAACAACAACATGTGGTTCACCCTTTACCTGCACTTACATTAAACTGAATGATACTCAATCTGGCCATAAACAGTAGGATATTTAATATCAAAGTAGTGTTGTGTGAGTGCAGCACAATGGGTAGGAGATAGGTACTGTCAGAAATTTTGTGATTAAGTTGTGCCCATTGCTATTTGTGGCGTGAAGTCATAAGGTGTGCCCAAGAGCTTGCAGGCACACAAAGTTAATGGTGATCTAAGACAACAATATGAAAGGGGTTAAGTCAGCTACAGTTATAGCCACTGGTCTCAAAACTGGCCCTATTTCGCATGATTAAGTGGTTTACTAATCTAGAAAGTTTCGTTCTGGCCAATTGACACAAGTGTGGCTTGACGCATTTGCTCCCAACAGTCTGCGTTTACTGCGTGCTCATAAGCAGGGACAGAATGAAATAACTGCTGTTGATGCAGTTCTGGAATCTTTAAATTTTCCTACTGCACATGCTTGCAGATGAAGCACTCTGACTGCAATTGCAGCAGTCATGTCATCTTAGGAGTCTACGTGGCATTCAGTGTGGGCATACTTGCACCTGTGCACATGATTGGAAAGAGAGCCACAAGATAACAAGCACTGGGAGGACTATATGGGGAGTGAGATACATATTGAGAGAAGATGTAGTTTAAATAAAGGGAAATACAGTTGTTCTGGGAGTGAATGATTGGAATTTGGATCTTTGGCGAGACAGGTGGATGAAATGAAACAGTTTCCTGAAGCGCACGTGCGAGAGTGAGTGAGTGATAGTGTGTGTGTGTGTGTGTGTGTGTTTTGACTTTATGAATACTCACATTTTAAGAGGAATGAATGTGGATAAAATTGTTGCACACAGACGTTTAAGGTGAGAATGAGAGGCAACAGGAGAGAATATTTGAGGAGGAAGGCGAACCAGAAAGTGAAAGTGAAGAGAAAATGGAATTTGTTTTTGATGAGGACAGTGAACTGAAACAATGTTGCAATCTGAATCTGTTGGATAGATTGGGAAATATGCAGACTATAGGATTAGTGGTGAGTTATTAGATGAAGAGCAGTCCTTGGTGGATGAAGAGAAAGAGAACCATTCAGTCATCCAAGCTCAAACACAAAGTTTTCCCATGAAAGATTTGCTAGGGAGCAGAAGTGAGGTTTGTGGGAATTCACAGGCACGATATGAGTCAATGGCTATGCAGATGGAATTGTAGCCATGCTGGTACAAAGAGTACCAGGAAATTGACAAAAGGATTTAAGTACGAAATTTCATTGCATATTTCAATACTGGGACAAGCAATCAAATTTAGATTTCTGGTCATTCTTGGGTTAAAGGTAGAATTGCTTTTTAGGGTAGAATTGATCAACAAATTGAAAAGGAAAACTGACTTCGCAAACAGGGTATTTTGCTCTGATTTAAACAGGTATGTTCAGGAGGATCCATTTGTTGACCAGGTAGATAAAAATCAGATGGAACTATCTTTAAGATGTATTCATTCGGAAACAGGGTACGCTGAAGGAATATGGCTCAAGGGACAACAGTGCTGGGTGGCAGGAGAAAATGATAATTGACAAAGAGAAAGATATATGAGAATTTACAGACAGACAGTGTAAAGACCTAAGAAAGGTTCTGTGTAGAAATAAAATGACCCGTTTTGAGACAGGAGGTGTAAATGAAACATGGAGGATATGTTTCAAAAGTTCCAAGGAACCAAGTACTTAATGTCATTAGACATTACTTGCAGGTACTGGAACATAAAGTTTACAGAAAAATCAAGAAAACGTACTGCCTTCCTCCACAAAGGAAAATGCTATCTATTTCAGGTGGATGAAGTTTTGGGTAGGGCTCTGTTACGTCAGGTTAATGATATTTTTATCCTGACTAAAAATTGGGAAGAGCAATCTAATTTGTTGAATGATGCACTATCTGTTTTGCTTGGGGGAGGGGGGAGGGGAGGGGGGGGGGGGGGCTAAGGGAGACTGAAGGAAAAAAGTGAAGCTTTTGGGATACATTACTGAGGGTATGATATTACCAGATCCTGAGTAGCTGAAAGCTTATACGAATTTACAGCGACCATAAACCAAAAGCAATTGAAAGCAATGTTGGGCCTGTTTGATTTTGATTACAAATTTGTGAGTGGGCATTTATTTAATGATCCCCACATATTGCAGCAGCTAAAGAGGAATGACACTTTAGTGTGGATCAAACTATGTGAAGAGCAGTTTGAAAGACTGAAAGAGGAACTGCTCATCAGCAAAATACTATACCATCCTGATGTCAGTATACTATTTTGTATCTCTACAGACACATGTGGTGATGGACTGGGGATGGAAGAGTGTCTTGGACAACTGCATCTGGTAGTCGAATATTGTCAGCAACAGAAAGGAATTATAGTCAGTTCAAGTTGGAAGCCCTCACTGTCGCGCGCGCGCGCGTGTGTGTGTGTGTGTGTGTGTGTGTGTGTGTGTGTGTGTGTGTGTGTGTGTGTGTGTGCGTGTGCGTGTGCGTGTGCGTGTGTGCGTGTGTGTGTGGGCGCGTGCGCGCGCATTTGGTGGAGAGGGGGAGAGGGGGGGGCGGTGGCTTACAGTTTAACTTACTGTGTTTGCATGAAACTGATGGCTATGTCTGTGGTAGCATAGCATCACCTCGCAACAGGAGAAGCTAGTTTATATGATTCTCTTTGAAAACATTAGGGAAGCTGCAAGTCTAGGTCCCAAATGCAGGAGGGTTCTCTAATCTTTGTCAGTGAGGATGGGAACAGCAGACTGGCTTACAGAGATGGTGCCCAAGATAGCTCAATGGGAGGAGGTAAAGCTGCTGGTCAACACACACACATATCAATTTGGATACCTAAGCTTCTTGAGGATGTTCCTCCAAAGATTCTATTTGTGAATGTACATGTGCAAAACCAGACAGGCTTGACAGATGACTGGAGGGTAATCAACAAGAAGGTTGCATAGTTCTCACAAGTTACTGTAAGTGTTGCAGGTAAACCTGAAACACAGTAAGGTAGCAACTGCCGCCTTGATGCGCCTTCCAGGAAGACAGGAGGTGGACATGCCACTGATCCAGGAACCCTATTTATACAAAAGGGGCATATCAGGCCTACCAGGAACCGGAGGTAAGCTGATTTTTAAAACCCATTTGTGTCAAGAATGGAATTTCATTCAGACCGATGGCAAAAACTTCTGTTCCAGGGACTTGGTGACCATAAGGATGAAACAGCATGAGGAAGGATGCACGAGGGAATTTGTATTGGTCTACTTACAAGGGCAGTGCTCATCCTCCCCAGAAAGTGAAAAGACTTGTGGATAGATGCTTGCAGTTGAATGAACAACTGTTGGATGGTTCTGATGCCAATGCCAGCAACCTGGTGTAAGGAAGGAGTGACATCAACAGCAGAGGTGAGTGTCTACTGGAATACCTACAAGAAAACAATATAGACTTCTGGAATAGGGCTAGGGAACCTACCATCAGGAACAGAAGAAGGGAACAAATAACTGACATAACTACTGGGTCCATCTTAATGGGCAGTTACATCAAAAAATTCACATGCAGATGGAGCCATTCTTATCTGACATCTGTATCAAGTTTGCAGTTGAAATGAGCATTAAACAGACCATGGATTATAGGAATCCTAGGAAAGCAGACTGGGACTCATATACGAAAGCCCTGAACTCTTACTTAACGGAAGTCAAAATTTTGATATGAAATTCAATAGATTTAAAGGAAGTGGCAGGTAAAGTGACTTCTGTCATTATGACCTCATACTTAGAAAACAGTATGATCACAATATGTGCAAAAACAGTACGATCACCAATACATTCACATACATAATTGTACCTTGGTGATACAACGTCTTGGGATTTTGAACGAAGCAGGTAAGAAGACTGCAACTCTGTAAGAAGGAAAGGTCAAAGAGCAAAGCATAGGGAGTCCCTTGCCAAATATGACCTTGCTATAAAGCAAGCGAAACCATCATCCTGGAAGGTATTCTGTGAGGAAACTGAAGGTACAACTGTCAGAGCCACCAGACTTCACAAAACCCTGTCAAGAATAGCAACTAGTACATGAGGCGCTCTATAAAAGGAGGGTGGAGGGTATACAAGGGCAGCGTATGAGACAATGGATATGCTCCTCAAGACTCTTCCCTCAATGCACTCTAGCAGATAGCACACACGTACATTCAATTGCTGTGAAGCACTGGCTTACAGGTAACAAACAGGACAACTGGGAACCTGCTAGAAAATGAAATTACTTCAAGAAAATCCAGTGGGCAGTGGGATTATTACAAGTGTCACCAAGCTCAGACAGAAGCTTTCTGGCTCTGCTGCCATAAGCAGGAGATAAATTCATCAGACTTCCATACAGACTGTTCAGAGCCATTCTAATAGCACGAGTTATTCCTAATGCTTGGAGGACAGTGAAGGTTGTCTTCACTCCGAAGCTAAGGAGAATAGATCATGCCAAGGATAAGGATATGAGACCAATCAGTCTGTCCTCCTTTCTTCTACACACATCAAAAAAAGTTTTGCATCACCCCTGTTCCCCGAATTCCTAAAGATAGAAGTTGACTGTGGATATTGTATCATAGACACAGTCCCTTTGTTTTTTCAGAGACGTCACTAAACCCACCCAAAGATGTAAACAACCAAGCATGAGCAGTGCCTATTAGACAGAGGGGGTCCGACAGCTGATCAGTTCCAGTCATTCCACCAGGAAGGAGGTACACAGCTCGTGTTGTCTGTAGTTCAACCATGCCTAGATGGTCAATACCGCGGTTCAACTGTGTCCGCAATGTTACTTTGTGCCAGGAAGGGTTCTCAACAAGGGATGTGTCCAGGCATCTCGGAGTGAACCAAAGTGATGTTGTTCAGGCATGGAGAAGGTACAGAGAGACAGGAACTGTCAATGAAATGCCTCACTCGGGCCGCCCAAGGGCTACTACTACAGTGGATGGCTGCTACCTATGGATTATGGCTCGGAAGAACCCTGACAGCAATGTCACTATGATGAATAATGTTTTGATGCAGCCACAGGACTCATGTAATGACTCAAACTGTGTGCAATAGGCTGCATGATATGCAACTTCACTCCTGATTTCCATGGCGAGGTTCTTCTTTGCAACCACGATACCATGCAGCGTGATACAGATGGGCTCAAAAACATGCCGAATGGACCACTCAGAACTGGCATCACATTCTCTTCACCGATAAGTGTCACATATGCCTTCAACCAGACAATCGTCATCGGCAGCATATTGGCGAGGCATTCGTCTTCATGGGCGACAACTCGCGCCGCTATCGTGCACATCTTGTGAATGATTTCCTTCAGGATAACAACATCGCTTGACTAGAGTGGCTTGAATGTTCTCCAGACATGAACCCTATCGAACATGCCTCGGATACATTGAACAGGGCTGTTTATGGACGACATGACCCACCAACCACTCTGAGGGATCTACGCTGAATCGCCGTTGAGGAGTGGGACAATCTGGACCAACAGTGCCTTGATGAACTTGTGGATAGCATGCCACGACGAATACAGGCACGCATCAATGCACGAGGAAGTGCTACTGGGTATTAGAGGTACCGGTGTGTACAGCAAACTGGACCACGTTCTCTAAAGGTCTCGCTGTATGATGGTACAACATGCAATGTGTGGTTTCCATGAGCAATAAAAAGGGCGGAAATGATGTTTATCTCTATTCCAATTTTCTGTACAGGTTCTAGAACTCTTGGAACCGAGGCGATGCAAAACTTTTTTTGATGTGTGTTGAAAATAGTAAACACTGTTACTGTACACATCAGTAAAGCAGTTTACCTGAGGTTCCTCTACATGAAAACCAACATGTTTATCAACCAAGCAAATCAAAGCTCTGCTTGATGCTGAGGGGGCAGTAAGCAAAACAACCTCCGAATCCATGGGTAAAGCTGCAGAACCAAGGACAGCGCTGCAAAAGAGTATGGCATTAAGACCACTATATGAAGGTGGATTAATACCATGCTGAGTAAATGAAAGGTAGAAGCCACCATAGTGAATGAGAAAATGATGATGAACAGCACCAGAGGGTGTCCGCAAGGAGATGTTTTGTTTCTACTACTGTTTCCGATTTTGCAAACACGGTGTTTTGCTATGATTTAAATAGGTACGTTCAGGAGGCACCATTCGTTGACCAGGTAGATAAAAATCAGATGGAACTATCTTTAAGATGTATTCATTCGGAAACAGGGTATGCTGAAGGAGTATGGCTCAAGGGACAACAGTGCTGGGTGGCAGGGGAAAATGATAATTGACAAAGAGAAAAATATATAAGAATTTACAGACAGACAGTGTAACAACCTAAGAAAGGTTTTGTATAAAAATAAAATTACCTGTTTTGAGACAGGAGGTGTGGAACCTAGTGTTGAATAAATTCATTAAAGAGCTAAATACCCGAGGTTACTTTTGCCTAAGGTATGATGATGATGATCAAACAATGGTAGAGTGTGCACTGAACATTGTGCGAAACAGGTATAGGAAGCATACATGGAACGTGTACTGGAATCTTATGCTCTTCAATGAAATTCTGGCAGTAGGTAGTAAATTATCTGGGAGTAAACCTGGATGCAAAACTAACATGAACCCTCCACATGATGAATATATGTTCCATGGCAAAAGCAGCTCACAAGTGAACCAGAAGGGCCTGCAGGCAAAATGGGGTATACGTCTCAGGAGCATGTACAGGATCTACACCACTGTTATACACTGAAGAGCCAAATAGATTGGGATACCTACCTAATATCATGTAGGGCCCATTCGAGCACACAGAAGTGCTGCAACATGTCGTGGCGTGGACTCAGCTAATGTCTGAAGAAGTGCTGGAGGGAACTGACACCATCAATCCTGCAGGGCTGTCCAAAAATCCCTGAGAGTACAAGGGGGTGGATGTCCTCTGAACAGCATGTTGCAAGGCATCCCAGATATACTCAACTATGTTCATGTCTGGGGAGTTTGATAGCCAGCGGAAGTGTTTAAACTCAGAAGACTGTTCCTGGAACCACTCTGTTCTGGACATGTGGGAATTGCCCAAGTCCGTCAGAATGCACAATGGACATGAATGGATGCAGTTGATCAGAGAGGAAGCTTGCGTATGTGTCACCTGTCAGAGTAATATCTATACCTATTAGGGGTCCGTATCACTCCAACTGTACATGCTCGTCACCCTTACAGTGCCTCCAGCTGCTTGAACAGTCTCCTACTGACATGCAGGGTCCATGGATTCATGAGGCTGTCTTCATACCCATGCACATCCATCCAATCGATAAAATTTTAAACGAGACTTGTCCAACCAGGCAACATGTTTCCAGTCATCAACAGTCCAACGTCTATGATGATGGGCCCAGGTGAGGCATAAAGGTTTGTGTCATGCAGTCATCAAGGAGTGGGCCTTCGGCCCCAAAAGCCCATATCGATGATTTTTCATTGACTGGTTAGCATGCTGACACTTGTTGATGGTCCAGCACTGAAATCTGCAGCAATTTGCGGAAGGGTTGCACTTCTGTCACATTGAAACTCTTCAGTCGTTGTTGGTCCTGTTATTGCAGAATCTTTTTCTAGCCACAGTGAAGTCAGAGATTTGATGTTTTACTGGGTTCCTGAGATTCATCGTACACCCGTGAAATGGTCGTATGGGAAAATTCCCACTTCATTGCTACCTCGGAGATGCTGTGTCCCATTGCTCATGTGCCAACTATAACACCACGTTCAAACTCACTTAAGTCTTGATAACCTGCCATTGTAGCAGCAGTAACCAATCTAACAACTGCGCCAGACACTTGTTTTCTTATAAAGGCATTGCTGACCGCAGCATCTTATTCTGCCTGTTTACATATCTCTATATTTGCATACGCATGCTTATACTAGTTTCTTTGACGCTTCAGTGTAAGACCTATGGGGCTACAGTATGGTGGAATAAAGTAGAATAGAAAATTGTTGCTTAGGAGCTTGGAAAGGTGCAGACACTTGCCTACCTAGCCACAAAAGGTGGAATTGGCATCATACCCAGAGCTGGATGGAGACTATGCTGATCATAACCCCACTACATCCTTGTGTTACAGTGGAGACTGTGGCATGGGCATACACGCTAAAAATTGAAAATCTTTGGAATTTCCAGAATCCCACAAAAATATAACGCATATGAAAAATATAGAAATGGTTAGGGAAGCTCACAGCTGCTTCAATAAACCTTTCAATGTAACAACTGGAAGTAGGTATCAGTGGGAGAATGAAACATGATGTGGTTCTAGAGACCTAGTCTTGCTTACTGACCATTCAAAATCAAAGGTGCTGGGACTGGGGTATACTGGGTACAGCATACACTAGAGACCACAGTCTCTCTAGGGAAACTGGCCACAGTTTTCCAGTCACAGATATTTGATATCAGAGTGTGTATGGACGAGGAGCTATTTATGTGCAAAACGATCGTGTAATCCACATTCACTCGGGCACCCAAGCAGCCCTGAAGTATCTATCATCTCCTGCGATGTGATCAAAGATCATGCAAAATGCCATGAATACCTTGTGAGGTTAGAGGAACCATCACTAAGTTGACAGTAAAATCGAAACTACATAGCTGGATTGGTAGGCAGCATGCAGAATAGAAGACAAGGATAAAGACAAAGAGAAAGATCAAACTCATGATAAGACGAATGACTGGCCATAAGAGCTTCAGGAAACACCTGAAAACAATGGGTACAGAGAAAGAAGCTACCACGTGGAGATTGTGGCAAAGAGAATGAAACGGCACCACCGTCAATCTGCCGATGCGAAGCACTGGAGGCCAAAAGACACAGAATATTTGGAACATTAATTCCTGAAGAAATTGTGTCTAATAAAGGCTAGACCAAAGTTTGAGACCAAGTGTACTGACTACTAGATATAAAGAACTACTAGCAGTAGATTTGTTTGTCCCCTTTCTAGTGTCATAAGGATTGTGTAGTTATATTTTAGTGATCTAAGATACACTTACAAAATCTGTCAAACTCTTATTCGTCAAGAGAGCATATGAAAGGACTCTCGTTGATACATTCGAAAAGAATTATCTACCTTAACTGGGCAAACAAGAGGCCTTAAAATCAGACAATGGATCCCAATTTGTGTCTTAAGTGGTTCAGGCAGTACATGAAGAGGAATGGTATAAGGCAAGTTAAAATTTTGGCTCCTTCCCCACAAGGAACTATGGGCGAGAGAGTTATGAGGGAGCTGAATAGTGCATGCAGGGCTTACTGCCATCAAAAATATACTTCATGGGCTACCTACGTCCCTCTATTTGAGACGTCATGAGGCCACAGTATTTTCTCTGCATAAGCTCACGCTGGGTGTGAACCCTAGTAATTTCATAAATGAAGAGACTGCATTCCCAGTTATTCATGAGCTAATTTCTGAAGAGAAGGAGAAAAGTGTGAAGGTTCAAATGAATAAAAGGGGAAGGAGAAAGTAAGAGATGGCACGACAATAGATTGAAACCAACTTTCTTTGAAATTGGGGATATAGTTTTGGTTAAGACCAAGAAATGGTCAATGAAATGACTCTGAAATAAAGAAATTCTGGCACATGTACCATGTGCCTTTTGAAATAATATAATAATCTCACAAAAATGCATATTTGCTAGCATACCCAAAATCCAATAAGCAATTAGGTTCGAGGAACAACACTGATATGAAGCGATATACACAGGCAGGAAAAATGTGGTGTAGAGTGTGATAAGTAACAACTCTGATTTGAAACATTAGGCTGATCTCATATGAGAACTGGGTAATTCAAGTGGCAGCTGAGAGAACTTGGGGTGTTTACTTTGGGACTGAGGTGTCAAAGAGGAATATATTTATATGTATGGTGGTTTCATTGTAATACAGTAAGTTTGTTCACTAGGAGGCATGAGGGGGATGCTTGTTTAAGTGTGATGCAATGCAAAGTGTGCGAAGCAAGGCACGCAAAGTAGAATTTGTAGTCACTTGTGGGGTGAGATACGATAGGGGGGTGAGGATAATTTGTTGGGAATAATTAACACAATTTTAAAAATGGGGTGCAATGGGGATGAAAATGGATGTAGACAAGATAAGTAAACGGCTAAAAATATGAGACTCAGCAGGGAAAGGAGATCATATTATAATAAGTAGTCATGCATCATATGAGAGATGTTTTGAACTGTATGAATTTTACTGAAAAGAGCAAGTGGTGTAATGGTAACACACTGGATAAAAAAATTGATGTACTGGAGCAATATGGGATTTCTTACAACATTTAAGGTAATTAGATGTGATATCATTTGTTGCACCTACGTGATGACATGTTGTCACAATTCGGGAGGGTGGATGAGTAAACCTAAAAAGATATGGTTATATCTGTTGATGATATCATGATAAGCTGAGTATGTATTTGCCCAACTGAAGACTCACTAATTTTTGTTTAATAGTAAATAATAAGAAATTTTTGTTAACAATATTGTGATAATCATTAGCAGTTGCAAATTTATCTTGCTATCTTTTCTAAATTAAGGGAGGTTGAAATATTCCATAAGTTTTGTTGGAGGGGCAGTTGTACTAGCTTGCTTTTAGATACAGACAGTTGTACTAGCATGCTTTGCTTATTAGTTCCTTTTAAGGGAATTACACACTACCTGTGTGGTTAAGAGGATCATACACATTAAATGTTTAGTGTGTAAGGAAAATATACAAACTGTACTAGCTATATTGCTTGAGAAATGTCTATCTGGGCCATGTGTTAGTGGGCTGATGAGGATCAAATACTAATACCATTTCTTTCTTTTCCTTGTTGTATTTCGTGTTCTTGGAGCACTGGAAAGAACGAAACACTAAGGCTCAGTGACGAGCAAGCACTTACTACAAGGTTGAAGACACAGTGAAATCAACCACAGACTTGTATGTGTGTGACAGAGCACTTTAATGTTTCTAGAACCAATGGATCTGTTATATCAATTTTGTCATGTTTTGTTAAATTTCATATGGTCACAAATCACCGACTATTTAAAGCATTAATGTATATAAGATTGTGTGTTGTAGTACCTTCGTAACTGATAAGTTTCGAGAGTGCCATTTGCTTTTGGGTGTCCTCTGTGTTCAAGTATTGAGACTGTAGTCTTCCAGATCTTACAGGCATGAAGAGTTCTGTTGGACTTCAGAATACCTGGCCTATGAAGATAACTGCCAGAAACTTTGTGATGAGGTTGTACTGATTATCTGTAAACAAATGTTGGATTTTTGTGTCGCCTACATGATGATACATTCCTCCAGCATAAGCATGTGGCTTTTGTGTCATCTACATGATGTTACATTCCTCTGGCACAACCAATAAGCATGCTTATGTACTCTGACTTAGTGAGTCTACTAAGGCATATCCCAGATTAAAGAATTACTCAATGTACATTTTTATAGTCTTTGTTAAAGGGTTTGAAAAATCTAGGATACAAAGGGATGACATGTAATTAAAGAGAGAGAGAGAGAGAGAGAGAGAGAGAGAGAGAGAACACTTACCTCCAGTATTTCTGTGAATATGGAGTCCACATTATGAGTGAGATTAACATACAAGCATCGAATAGCTTGCTTTGCTTGTTTTGTTGTTCCCACCTCGGCAAATTTTTTACATACTGGTACAAGATCTCTGACAATGTCAGGAAACAGCTCTCCTGCAACACCCAAGTTAGAGAAAATGAGATTTTAGCTTTATAGCATTTTGTAGTATATAAGCATTTATTGTCTTCACATATATACTCCTACACTTAACTTCCATATGATACTGTCACAAAATGCACTCATCTCTCACTAACATGTGAATGAATAAGATTTACACCTTCTGTTCTTAAATGTTAATTTGCTCCACAGGAAGGAATAATTCATTTCAGAACAGATATATAACAAAAATTATAACAGTAAAGTTACAAACAAATATCAGAACTCACCATTATAGGCAGTTAATTCTGTCTCCTTATGACTCTCCGAGCATACCATCTTAGTGACTTACTCGTCTTCCAGTTCCCAAAATAAAAGTGTCCCAGGAGGAATGGTCAATATTCAGAACCATCATTCAAAGCGAAAAAGTCTAATAAACATGGGTGCTAAAATGTAATCCTAAGAGCTATGAGCTCTTCATCATCTTCAATATGGTGAAGCAAATCTCTCCTACTGCAAGCTCTTTGCTTTTCACATTTTGAGAGGAGGTGATATGGACCAAATTAAGAAAAAAAAAGTCTAGTATACATGAGCTCTAAAATGGACACATGAAGTGCTACTATGAGCATTTGTTCAGTAGATAAGAAGTGTTTCACAGCAGTGAAGATGAACATATATTCATAGCTCTTAATGTATGCATTTTAGAGTCCATGTTTACTACAACTTTTTGCCTCGAACGGTCATTCCTGTCATAGCCCTGAATATTGTACCGTTCCTCCTGAGACACCTCGTATACCTCATAAAATTTTAACATTTATCCATAATGAGGAAATCTGTTTCAAAAACACCACACAAATTATCTATTATGTGTTAATATTAATTTTTGATAAATGATGATTTCAGGGTGTACATACGGACAAGGAAAGGCAAATTCGTGGATTTTTTCCGGATTTCCTGGAAAATATACACACTATTTCCCAGGTGAAAATACACTTTTTCCATGTCAAGTGACAGTATACTTTCTCTCTTAACTGTAAAACTTATCAATCCTTTGAATGGTCAACGTTTTATGCACAGGCCTAGAACTTCCCAGCACTTTAGAAAATGAAATCCAGACAAAAATAAACAAAAATAAAAAGAGAAATTGGAAAAATCTTTGATGTGCAGCAATGTGCACACTGCATATTTTCATATCACAATACGCTGCATATTTTCATTTTATGAAAGCATACATTTGAAATCCACCAAACGCAGTATGTTCGTTTCCAAAAAATTGAAAATGAAATTGTGATGCCCTTTTATAAGCTAATCATAGACCATGTCACGTGATCTCGCCAGCTGATGACAGCAGATATTCAGAGCATAGGATACGTGATTTAGTTAGCAAATAGCAACATCACTTTGGTAGCGCAAACACACAAATAGGAAAAGTTAATGGTTTCAATTAATATACATAGCGTAGGTACAAGAAAAACTAAGCTTTCACATATAATGTTGGTCCTTTTTTTTTGCGTGTTTTACACTTTAAGATACTTCACACAAATGTGCCAGTTAAGATACTTCACACAAATGTGCCAGTTAAGATACTTCACACAAATGTGCCAGTTAAGATACTTCACACAAATGTGCCAGTAACATTTAAAATAATGATATAAATGTCTAGTCTTCTGGGCTTGAAACTCTTCTAGATAGCCAGTCCTCAAAGTGTTAAGTTTTAAATGAGAGTCAACGCTCTGTAATTTAAGAAATTCCTCACACATTCTCACATGTAACGTAATTCATCATGCGTAAAAGGAAATTTACTTTGAAAGTGATGCTTTTCAAACTACCATTCACAGTATTTTCCCAAGACCTGTTAGAAAAGGGTTCATTACGCAGTTGCCAGAGAGCGCCAGAAACCAGGCGTTACTAGGCATGTACAGCTATGACGACGTGAGAAGCCCGTTCATAGGTATAGAGCATTAAGAGATCTTACATTATGTCATAAAGAGCACTGGAACTTCGTAAACAATACTAAAATGCTTAATTCGGCTTGAAGTGCACATTCATACGTCCAGATTCACAATGAAGTAGCCCCAACCTGATACTAAGTTTTTCAGTGTGGTTTACAGGATGTAAATTTTCTTCGAGTATCTGCACTGCACTGCACTGCACTGCACTGCACTGCACTGTATTATCTCACACTTGGTTCTTTATTATGACATAATGCCATATGTAAGTGGCAGAAGGTGAAAATGTGCCGTTAAAATTCAGCAAACAGTTGGAGCTGGCCAGTACTGTGGAATGAAACACTTCGTTTCAAATAAACATACGGCCTCAGTGAGAAAGATTGATAAAATCCAAATTTCTTTATCAGACCAACAAAAATAACTTCATTGTTCTGCAAAGCGATTAATACTAACTGCCAAAAACGTGGAAATAAAATACAACCGGAAAGGAAACTAATAATATATTTCAGCATTCCGTAATTATGTGAATGTATTTTAATTCACCTGATAGCTCCCGGCCACAGAAATTTATTTTATTTTCATTTGATGTGCAAGTTGTAAACAAAGGGGAAACAGCAAAAGCATTAAACGTAGACAAGGATCAGGGGTAGTGTTGGCTGCCTGCTGCCACTGCTGATGCAGCTAACAGCCACACTTAAGCAGCTGAAGCGGGAGAAGGTGCTGCTCATACGTGACTCAACTGCACATGCACTCGCTGGCAACTGCTCAAATGAACTTAATGTAAACAGTTGTGATGTCTCGCTCATTGCAAGCAGTTTGTTGTGGTCTTCGTCCTAAGCACTTTGGCACATTTTGCTGTTGGCAGACACTTGTGTGTGCATGGTGTTTTGTTGTAAATGGTGCATTTCCCCATTTCCCTTGTAACTGAAGTTTCAGTTTGGTTAATTTTCTTTCATTTATGTTTTATTGTTGCAATATTATCATTCTGCAGTAGCGGGATATGGTAATATTCTTTAACAGAGTATCAATTGTTACCAGTCAAAATTACAAAAATTTATGTGAAAACTAAAACAATAAAAAGCTCCCTGGTCTTTCCCAGATTTTCCGGTTGTCCTGGGGCATATACATTCTGCATTTGGCCCAGCAGCTGCATGCCACTTTATTAAAACTATCAGTTTTTGGATAAGCAACAGACAAAGTGGTAGTCTTCATAAAGTGGCATATCTATGACAACAAATTATGATTTTTCGAAGCTGTAAATCATCACCTCCTTAAAATAATATTAATTTTCCCACAGTAATTTCTGTTTTGATGGTTTTTAACCCTAAGACCTCTCTATGTGTGGCTGTTCAGGAAAGTGGAAACAGATTCATAATGTTTGCGATTTTGAGTAAACATTCAAAGACTCCCAACAATGAACATTACACACATCAAGAAAGCGTAGACAGAATGAGTGGAACTAGTACACAGGCATCTGTTTGGTCAAAAGATGATAATAATAATAATAAACCCCGTGGAGGCCCGGGAAAAGAATAGGCCTCCGGTATGTTCTGCCAGTCGTAAAAGGCGACGAAAAGAACAAACCACTAACACGGCTAACCCCCCTTTTAGTGTGATTACTTGGTTCAGGACAGAACTAAAGAAGCCTCGAACAAGCGCCGTCATGGTCGGGGACGACGCTTGAACCCTATGCCCGCCCACAATGGTAACGACACTGCTAGCCGACTGGAAAATGATTTAAATCCAAATAGAGGTGTTTTGCAGGATATGCTTCCTGCAACCACCCTAGAAGGAAAACAAAGACAGAGGATGAGATGGTCAGATGAAGTTAATCGACACCTCATGTCCTGTTATTACCAAGCAACAAACCTAGGAACCAACACAACTGGATACAGATCACAAGTATACTCAACATTTATTACCAGATACCCAGGATTAAAATTTTTAACAGAACAACGACTAGCTGATCAGATCCGTGTAATAATAAAAAATAACAGGATACCCCAGTCAGAATTAGAAAACATCAAACAACAAGTACAACAAATACTGGAACAAAATAATGTGCAATCAGAAGAAGAAGAAAATACAGTAATGGACTCAAACATCCCAGAGCAAACAAACAAAGAACAACACGCATCAATTCAACAATCAGAGGAAAACAAAATCTTAAGACAGCCACCAGAAGAAGCTCAAATAGAACACGAAGTGACACACATATTAGATATAGAAGAAAAATTTCAGCTGACATATATAGAATACAAAGACACAAATACAGACATTAGACCATTCTTGCATAGACCGCCAAATAACCCACAAGTGGAAACAATAAAAACTATCAACACAATCATACACAACAAAGTAAATGAAAACACAACTATGGAAGAGTTACAACTACTGGTTTATATCGGAGCACTCACTACACTAAATATACACACTAGGCAGAGATGAGAACCAACCAACACACAGAAGAAACCCACAAAACCAGCATGGCAACACAGGCTACAGATCAGAATAGAAAAACTGAGAAAAGACATCGGACAGCTAACACAATTTATAAAAAATGAAATATCAGACAAAAAACGAAAAAGGTTAGGTAAAATCCCACAACAAGAAGCAATAGAACAATTAGATGAAAAGAAGCAGAAATTACAAGCATTGGCCAAACGACTTAGAAGGTACAAAAAAAGTGAAAATAGAAGGAAACAAAACCAAACATTCAACACAAACCAAAAGAGATTTTACCAAACAATAGATAACACACACATTAAAATAGACAATCCACCAAACATAACAGACATGGAACACTTCTGGAGCAACATATGGTCAAACCCGGTACAACGTAACAGGCATGCATGGTGGATACAAGCAGAAACAGACTCATACAAGATGATACCACAAATGCCTGAAGTGATAATTTTGCAACATGAAGTCACCCGAGCAATTAATTCTACACACAATTGGAAAGCCCCTGGAAATGATAAAATAGCAAATTTCTGGCTAAAGAAGTTCACCTCAACACATTCACATCTAACTAAATTATTTAACAGTTACATTGCAGACCCGTACACATTCCCTGATACACTTACACATGGAATAACTTATCTGAAACCTAAAGATCAAGCAGACACAGCAAACCCAGCTAAATATCGCCCCATAACATGCCCACCAACACTCTACAAAATATTAACTTCAGTCATTACACAGAAATTAATGACACATACAACACAGAGCAAAATTATAAATGAAGAACAAAAAGGCTGCTGCAAAGAGCAACTGATAATAGATGCAGAGGTGACATATCAAGCTAAAACAAAACAAAGGTCGCTACACTACGCATACATTGATTACCAAAAAGCTTTTGATAGTGTACCCCACTCATGGTTACTACAGATATTGGAAATATACAAAGTAGATCCTAAATTGATACAGTTCCTAAACATAGTAATGAAAAACTGGAAAACCACACTTAATATCCGAACAAATTAAGATAATATCACATCACAGCCAATACAGATTAAGCGTGGAATATACCAAGGAGACTCATTAAGTCCTTTCTGGTTCTGTCTTGCTCTGAACCCACTATCCAACATGCTAAATAATACAAATTATGGATATATATTTAAAAACAAAGATGATGTGACTTACCATACGAAAGCGCTGGCAGGTCGATAGAAACACAAACAGCCACATACATAAGTCACATCATCTTTGTTTTTAAATATATTTTTCCCGCATGGAATGTTTCCCTCTATTAAATTATGGATATAATATTACTGGAACATACCCACACAAAATCACACATTTGCTATACATGGATGATCTAAAACTACTGGCAGCAACCAATCAACAACTCAACCAATTACTAAAGATAACAGAAGTATTCAGCAATGATGTAAATATGGCTTTTGGAACAGACAAATGTAAGAAAAATAGCATAGTCAAGGGAAAACACACTAAACAAGAAGATTACAAATTGAATAACCACAGTGACTCCATAGAAGCGATGGAAAAAACAGATGCCTATAAATATCTAGGATACAGACAAAAAATAGGAATAGATAATACAAATATTAAAGAAGAACAAAAGAAAAATACAGACAAAGACTAACAAAAATACTTAAAACAGAATTGACAGCAAGAAACAAGACAAAAGCTATAAATACTTATGCTATACCAATATTGACCTACTCATTTGGAGTAGTGAAATGGAGTAACACAGACCTAGAAGCACTCAATACACTTACACGATCACAATGCCACAAACATAGAATACATCACATACATTCAGCAACAGAAAGATTCACATTAAGCAGAAAGGAAGGAGGAAGGGGATTTATTGATATAAAAAACCTACATTATGGACAGGTAGACAATTTAAGAAAATTCTTTCTAGAACGAGCAGAAACTAGCAAAATACACAAAGCAATCACTCATATAAATACATCGGCTACACCACTGCAATTTCATAACCACTTCTACAACCCTTTAGATCACATAACATCAACAGATACGAAGAAAGTAAATTGGAAAAAGAAAACACTACATGGCAAGCACCCGTATCATCTAACACAGCCACACATCGAGCAAGACGCATCCAACACATGGCTAAGAAAAGGCAATATATACAGTGAGACGGAAGGATTCATGATTGCAATACAGGATCAAACAATAAACACCAGATATTACAGCAAGCATATTATTAAAGATCCCAATACCACAACAGATAAATGCAGACTTTGCAAACAACAAATAGAAACAGTAGATCACATCACAAGTGGATGTACAATACTAGCAAATACAGAATATCCCAGAAGACATGACAATGTAACAAAAATAATACATCAACAACTTGCCATAAAACAAACTAATAAAACAACATGTTCCCACATACAAGTATGCACCACAAAATGTACTGGAGAATGATGAATACAAATTATACTGGAACAGAACCATTATAACAGATAAAACAACACCACATAACAAACCTGACATCATACTCACCAATAAAAAGAAGAAATTAACACAACTAATCGAAATATCCATACCCAATACAACAAATATACAGAAGAAAACAGGAGAAAAAATTGAAAAATACATCCAACTGGCTGAGGAAGTCAAGGACAGGTGGCATCAGGATAAAGTTGACGTTATACCGATTATACTATCAACTACAGGAGTCATACCACACGATATCCACCAGTACATCAATGCAATACAGCTACATCCAAATGTATATATACAACTACAGAAATCCGTAATTATTGATACGTGTTCAATAACCCGAAAGTTCCTAAATACAATGTAACATATACCATACAGTTAAAAGGAAGTCACGCTTGATGAAGGTCCGCGTCACTTTCCATTTTTAACCAGACCTAAGGTCTGAGAAAAATAGAAGAAATAATAATAATAATAAAGCTGACAAAAGAGGTTCTCTTTAAGTAGATCAACTATCTCAGTGTGTCCCTAAAAAGTGAACAATGACAACACTCAAGCGTATCTGTCACTATGATGCTATCTTTTTCAGTAGTATTTTCAGTTGTTAGTATTCCTCCTCAATCTCAATCAATTAAAAGTTAAATATGTGATAGATTAAAACAAGCAATATTACTACTGTAACACAAAGGCATTTGCTATTGAGTAGCTACTTTGAGACAGTTATTCGTTACGGCATAATCTTCTGGGGAAATTCAGCAAATGTCACTATAGTTGAATTCTTTTATATTAGCGGTTCGCGCATGCCCGCCCAGACGCGGGAGATTGCTGCCAGTTGTACGCACCAAGAGAAGCAGCGCCATAGTATAGTATAGTTCGCAAACTTATATAAAAGGGGGGAGCACGCAGTTTACGAAGTAAAGCCATCACGGCCGCATTAACCCTTTCGCTGCTACAGAGACGTGCTCTCCGCATTCCGCGCTGCGCGCAATTTTGTCATCACTGCACTGCTCGCCTGTGCCGACACATGGTGTTTCGACTGCTTTGACACACTTTATCATTCGATTTCACAAAAACTATTTGGCCCAAAAATTTGATTTTTACACATCTTCTTGACTGATACCTTCCCCCCATAAATGACTTAATTTTGTTTCGATGTTCAACGCAGTTATTGTGAAGCATCAGATGTAGTAAACCATTGCACGAAATTTTGAAGAGTTTGCAGAGGTAAAAATCCATAGCGTACACTTTCCATATGGTCGATTTTAGTTGCCACTAAAAATTTCAAAAAAGTTACATTCAAACGAATAAAATTCATGAAGTAAGACACTTCGATATTGTTTTTAAAGAATGAAAATATTAAGCACCAAACAAGGTTTGAACTCTGAACCTTTCGCTTAGCAGCAATAAACTTTAACCATTACGCTAACTTGTTATACAATAACCCTCCCGGCAGATGACTTTAAAATATCATGCAAAATGCCGACAAACACTGTTGGTATGACTATGAATTACTCACGTTTCGTCAAAGTACAATAGGAAATAACAATTACCGCTGTTCTTTATTGCGAAAAAGAGTTTAGTGAGAATGATACAAACACCTTTCCTTGCAATCGCCTGAATTAGGAGGCTTATTGCTTGTTTGGTTTCATTAATTAATAGAATATGAAGCAATTGGTATAAAGAATGCTTTTTCCAAACTTTCTTTTATAGAAAGTCTGCTTTCAAGACATTTATTTTGTTCAATTACTTTATTTATGATTGAACGTTTATAAAACTGAAGACACTCGTCTGCGCTCTGTACTGCAGTCGAGCTCTGGCAACGTCGTTCTCTGTTCATTGGCTGACTGTGTTTTGTGACGTCAGATGCGCAGAATAAACCTAAACTCGGCCGCCGTCATAAATGACGCGCACTTTAGGCTCCTAGTATTACAAAAGAAACATGTGTGTTGCAAAAAAACGGGAATCCTGTCGACCACTGTTAAAAAATTTAAAAATACTATCTATTCCCTTACTTTACATTTATGAGATGGTGGTGTTCCTATATAGAAATCAACATACACTAGACACTTTCCATTTTGACCACAACTACAGCACTCACCACAGAGATAACTTCAAACTTCCAACACATCATTTAAAACTTTATGCCCAAATGCCAGAGTATATGGGGTTAAAAATTTTCAATAAAATAAAAGGCAGTAATATATTTAAAATGGAGATTAGTTCACTGAAAAGATTGCTCTTTACTCTTCTGGTGGAAAAGGGTTATTATTCCGTCGATGAATTCATTGAGGACAGCTTCACAATCTGAACACAGGGATTGTATTACATGTATTATTTTATGTACATGTGTAGCTGTAACTTAGAAATGTAAAATATAATGTTAACTTTTGTATTTCTCTTAAAAAAGTGAAAAAAGTTTCTTTTGTAAACCTTGACATGTCTCCTGTACATCAAATCAAATGATTTGAAAATTGTATGTAATGAGATGAATAAACCACATAACATAATATAACATAACTACCATGTACTCAAAAGAATGGTGCAGTACTTGCAAGAATGAATTCTGAATCATACATACTACTCTGTGTCAAATCACACATATATGATGTCTTAACTCAAATGTGACTTACCTATAGGCTTGTATCGTCCAAGGAATGTAAGAACAGAAAGTACTAGCGGTGCCACTGTCTCATCCTCCATGTCGAGGAATGAAACTAGGTGTGTGATAACATCTTCGTGTAAGAAGTGTGATGGGAAGACAAATGACAAGATCTGAAAACAGAAAAAGCTGAATATTTAAGAAGAATAAAACTGCACAAAATGTAATTTATACATGCAATTAACATTAAGAGTAAAATGAAAACAACTGTCAATCAATATGACACAATATTGATTACCCTGATCCTTTCTGGGATCAAGTGGTGACTGGTTTGGAACAGTCTATAATTACTTCCTCCTTTTCGCCAAACTCTTCACCACAGATTAGCAATTACACCCAATGTCCTCAATTACTTTTTGGACAGATTCCAGTCTCTGTCTTCTACTATGGTTTTATCATCTATGACTCTCTCTCATACCAAGAAAGTTATTCCTGATGTTTCAACAGATTTATCATCTGTATTCTCAACATCAATGCTAGCTTCTCTTAACTGTGCAGTGCTTGTATTTTAACATTGTTAGAAGAAATAAAAAAAACAAATTGCTATTTAAAAAATTGTAAAAGAAACTGACAAAGAGATCATGTCTTGTTAAACGAAATCTACTAGTATCAAATATGTGCTTTTTTTGAGGACGAAATTTCTGAGAATGTATGTCCGGAACGTAATAATGTATGAAAGTGGGAAAACCACAAGAAAAGAGGTGAAAATTAAGAGGTCTAACAAGATGAGCACTGTGCAATTTCTCTCCAGAATCAGCAGGCGAAGAAAGGAATATGTGGAAAACAAGACTAGAAGGGGCAGGATGTAACTGTTTAATGTATATTGTTAAATAAGATGAGTAAGGAACAAATATTAAATGTTTCTACCACATCTAAATGCAGTAGAAACATATTAAGGAATCTGGAAGTGTAATAGGTTGGAAAGGTGGGGTTGGAGATCAGAAGTATGAGGGAAGGTAGACTGCCAGACTGTGGGCAAGCACTTCCCTCCTCCTCAGGTCTGCAAAATGAAGAGTGAGCCGAGAGTTCCCCATTCTCTCTACTGCACTGCGTCACAAAAAGGAACCACAGGGTCCTTCTCGGGCAGGATGTTAAGACTGTTTACTGTATACATTAAAACTTCATTTATATGTTTTCCACCATATAACCATGTTGTAGTCACTTGGTAGTGTATTAATGAACTCAATTTCTCTCGCGATTAATTCTTTTACTGGTAGACTGTCTAAATCTCTGCCATTCCAGAACTGCTGATCATTGTAGAGTGGACTGCACTGAGTGGAGCAGCTTACTATATATCCACAGTATATCTTCCGAGGTAGGTTGTGAATATATTCACGTCTGGAACAGTAATCTGCTGTAATGCATTCCTTGACTGATGTTAAAATATCTTACGTTCCATAACATCTAGGTGACCTACATCTGCTATGGAGAAAGCCAATTTAAGCCTCTGTGTGTCTTCGGATAGTGGGAGAGCCAAGACTGTGGTGATGCATTTGATACCTCAAGCTGTAAAAAGTATTCCAGCCACTGACAGTGGAGACAATGAAAGCAACATTGTCAAATAAAAATTAACAGCATGTTACTCTTGGGGCAGGATACTCAGTGTGGTATACAGCTGACAGCTCCAGTTGTTGAGCTTCAACTTCACATGAACAGTTACTTAATACAAAGAAAATAACTATACAAACATGAGCTCAGTGGAATTGGTTTGTCTACTCACATGAGGGAAGTGGACAGGAAATGCTGGGAAGGTATAGTCCATCTGCAGACTGCAAAGTGGGCAGCACTTGTGGTGGTGGTGGGGTGGAGGGGGAATTACCTTCCCCAAAAGAGTGTCACAGCTGTCCTATAGGATGACTAAGAATCAATTTTCCTCTATCATTGTAGAACAGCATTCGAAGATTTACGTAAATTCTGTCCACATGTGTTTCTTGTGTTCTTATCATTAGTAATTTGTATCTGTATACTATGAAGTGTTAAAGCACTCTGTGGAAAATAGACACCTCCAAGCACGTTTGCACACTGCATCGCCAGTGATTCTTACAGTGAGCTGCAGAAGGGTCGTATAACTTTGTGAAGCATCCTGAAGTTGATTTTTGTGATGCAGTGCAGTACAGAATGGGGAATTGCCTGCTCACTCTTTATTTTGCAGGCCCATGGAGGATAGAAACGCACACCCACAACCCCATGCGAGATACCTTCCCTCAACCCCCACCCAGTCTTTCCACGCTATTATAACCAATTAATCCTTAACGCTGCTCTACTGCACTTCGGTGTGGTACAAACATTAAATAGTAGTTCTGACCCACATTGCTAAGCAATATACATTAATTTAATACTATCAAAACATTATTTTTAATAATGTGTGATTTGCCCATCCCTACAATGCAGAAACCATATGGCATAGGAAAAAATGAATCAGACATTTTTTGTAATAAATTTAATGTAGCTTACTTTTGTACTATGAAATATTTTCACTATGAGCCACAGTTTTCAAGATAGTCAAGAAAAACATGAAGTTACCTTCACATGCCTCTCACCCCCATGCTCACACCCCTCTGGGCAGGATATTTAGAGAGTTATTCATCACAGTCCCCTCTATTACTGTACAAAAATATTTTACTACACAAATTTTTCCACTAATTCTCCTTTGTTAAATGGACTAGCATTAATGAAACACACTGAGAAAAATAACCACTTGGGTAAGGCAAAGAAGTGTCCCCAGGGTCCTGCATGCAATATGGGCTTACCCTCCTATAATTGTCAAACCACCAATCCGCTATAGTCAAAGTGTTAAAGATGAGAACAGCACCCACTCATCACAGGAATGCTGCCCCTAAAACAGAAAATAGGCTTTGGCAGAAAAAAAGAGCTAACCAAATATAAAAGAAAGTAAACAGAGTAAGAGATGATTAAGGCAGCTGGCATAGAAAGTTGGGTCGAGAGTCACTCATATCCGGCATGTGGTGAGAGATACACCAACTCCGACCTCCCTCCATCCAGACTGAAAAAAGTTTACAACTTTATAACTGAGAATAAAAACTACTTTCATGGAAAAAATGAAGTGGATAAACTGTCCTGCGTCATCTGCCAATATTAGAGACAAAGAATCCAGAAGACCAAATTTAAGAGATCCAGAAGGAAGTGGCACCCCACCTGGAAATGAGCTACTGTCTGTAAGGCTCTGCAACTACGATATGGGGGTGGCTCATTACATATGATAAAACTATAGGTTAGTCTGATGCAGAGACGATGTGGTTCCCTTCGCAGAGAAATGAAGGGAGCAGCACCAGGCAGCAGTTGTCTCCTTACAGTACAGAGTTTAATAGGGATGGCAGTAGCTCACCAAGTGAGAAGAGGTCTTATTTGCACCAACAAATTCTCACCTTGGGTAATCAACACAAATGACGGGCAAGTAAATGCTTCTCTATGCAAATGGTTGGCCAGTTCATTCCGTGGGATATCCACCTGGCTTCGGGCTGAGAGAGAGAGAGAGAGAGAGAGAGAGAGAGAGAGAGAGAGAGAGAGAGAGAGAGAGAGAATTAAGCAAGCAGTATGACTAAGGTCAAAGAGAATATCATGAGCAGCTATTATGGTAGGGTGACAAGGGTAACAGCAATGAATATCCTGGAAACTGTTCATTGGAACACTACAAATTAAAACACAAACAAGGGAGAACTGTTTAATAAAACATACAACTCTGTTAGTGGGTATCAGCTTCACTATAAAAACACTGTGTTCTTGTCCAATGGGAGATGTAAAAAGCATATCCCATTCAATCCATGGCTTTAGTGACCCTTGTGTGAATGATGATATCACCCAGATAATCCTGAACAACTGAGAACAACTGACACTGAAAGCTCATGGTGGTGACAAAATTTACTTCTTTGAAATAGGTTAGTCCTAATTTGTTGTCTGTGTTCTAAACAAGGTTGAGGGTGGGGGTGGGGGTAGGGACCATGGGGAGCACACACTAACAAGGGAATTGTCAAATCTAACATGTCATAACCTATCCTGAAATTTTTCACACAGGAAGAATATACCAAGGGAAATGCCCTGTCAAAATTGTAGCTGCTAAGGCACACTGGAACTATTAAACCAAGAAAAAAAATAATGTTACAGTGCTCAGTTCTGTAACACAAAGAACCACTTATAATAGTAGTTTGTACAGCCCTTCCTGCCTAGTACACAATCCCTTGAATACGTATTTACCCTGTAAAACAGTCCTCTATGCGGACGATACAACTTTTATCAATTCAGGACAGGCTCTTGAATCTGTAGGAGAAAAAAATAATATAATGTTTGAAAAATCGGTTCATTGGTTTAGTACAAACTCCCTATTCATAAATGAAGCAAAAACTGAGGAAATATTCTTTAACTTGAAGGTATCAAACAAAGAAAATAAGTCTGTTAAACTGTTAGGAATTATGATTGACCAGAAAGTTAGCTGGGATAAACATATCACATATGTCTGTTCTAAACTTGCACGTGCTATGTTCCTACTTTATAAGCTCAGAAATAATGTCAGCCAAAACTTACTGCTGCATTCATATTTTGCTTATATCCACCCCCATCTTTCATATGGTATTCTGTTCTGGGGAAATTCTCCCATTTCAGTATCAATTTTCAGATGGCAAAAAAAGCTCTTCACTGTATAGTGGGTTAATCTCCTAGGGATACATGCAGGGAACATTTCAAGAAATTTAACATCATGACAGTTCCTTGTTTGTACATCTATTATTGCTTATTACATGTAAAAGGAAGCATAGCTCAATATACCCTTAGGTCATCTGTCCACACCCATAATACAAGACAAAACCACACAATTGATCTGCCATACTCTAGATTGTCCAAGATACATAATAGTTAATATAATAGAGGGAAACATTCCATGCGGGAAAAATATATTTATTTTAAATATGTCTGCTTGTGTCTGTATATGTGTGGATGGATATGTGTGTGTGTGCGCGCGCGAGTGTATGCCCGTTCTTTTTTCCCCCCTAAGGTAAGTCTTTCCGCTCCCGGGATTGGAATGACTCCTTACCCTCTCCCTTAAAACCCACTTCCTTTCGTCTTTCCCTCTCCTTCCCTCTTTCCTGATGAGGCAACAGTCTGTTGCGAAAGCTTGAATTCTGTGTGTATGTATGTGTCTGTTTGTGTTTCTATCGACCTGCCAGCGCTTTCGTATGGTAAGTCACATCAAATATACATAATAGTTATAAATATGTAGGCCTCTAACTGTTTAATATGCTCCCTAAAATTGTACAAACAGTATCTAAAAATAAATTTAAGACAACATTGGGTCAATGGCTCAAAGGTAAAGCATTTTACTCAGTTGATGAATATAAAGATTGTAATATGGCAGATTTGCTGTTTTAACATAGAGAAAGGTACCTCTGCCTGAAGTAGGACCTAAATTTGGAAAAATAATATCTAACATATAGCCATAATAGACCTACTTCGAGTGCTCTATATTTGTATCAATATCTTAGGATGATGACATAGTGTTATCAACATGTATATGATAATGACATAATGTCATCAACATGAATACTCCCCACTTAATATAAATTTCTATAATGTTTTCTTTTTTTATTGTACTATACTAACATTCATATGATTTATATATACATTGTTATGAGAATATAACCACCTTTATACTGTAATTGAGCTTATAGACAAAGCCCATTGTATAAGAAAATACTGAACGGCTAATAAATATTCTTATTCTTACGCAGACACAGACATGATGAGAAAGTGTAGCACTGCATAGCACAGAGTTCAAGGTGCACACATGTGAATTTGAAGCACTTGAACATACCAAAAATGTATCACATCTTAATTTTTTGAATAATGTGTAGTTCATATTGACAGTTAAACTGTTGCAGATGTAACTGTTACACAACTGACTGGCAGAGGAAACAAAATCAAAGCAGTGTATTGTGTTACATTACAGATGACTTTAATTTGTTGATATGAAATATCTTATAAAAAAAATTTGTAGCACAGTTCTTATGGTAATTTTTGAATAATTTATATTTTACTAACAATGAAACAGTTCCTTGTTTATTCTCTCTAGTCATCACAAAAATGTGAAGGGTGTACTGGATGATGAAAATAAACATTTTCCTTCGGTAAGTCACACCTGGTACCAAAAAAAAAATTGGCATATACAGGCACTTGACAGTAATTACTAGTTTTATTTAGACAGAATTGAGACAGAGTACGAAATGATCATGGCTTTTGTTCTGGATATTTTGCAGTGTACCAGACATACTTTGTCACATTTGTAAACTGTGTTAATGCAAACTGACAATGCACAAATGACTGAAGTTAACAATACTGTTACGATGATAAACCTGGCATGATAAAGAGCTATTGGAAATTAGATTGTCTGGCAATTTTCTGAATAATGCTTTACACTGTCAAAAAATTTCTTTATTGGCGGCTGAATCAAACGATTAGTTCCGGGTGGAATCCAAATTATATTAACAGTCTTTTCATTCTTCTCAAAGCCAGAGGTGTCATTATGTCTAGGCCAAAGGTCCAACAAAATCACTAAATTATTCACAGTGATTGGTAATAAGACATTTCAGATGTAGTATTGAAAATTACTCTCTCCCATTTTTCCAGATTTTGCTATGTCAAAAAGATGATATCTGGAACCAAACAGTCTTTTTTTTTTTTTTTTTTTTTTTTTTAATTTTGGCCCTAATTTGCTTTAAGGTTCTTGAAGACAGATACAATGCTGTGTGCATATTTCGCACTGGGTGTAAATCTTTCTTCCATTTAGATAAGTTACATTCAAATTTTACAAAACAAAACCTGCTTTGCAGACAAATTAACTTCAAGTATTTGGTCCTCCTTCATTTAATCAAAAGATTTCCAGCCTTTTCTTTGTCACTGAAAGCTATTACTCTCCACGTTTTCTTTAGGTTAGGAAGGTATTGTATTTTTGCTCTGGACTTCAATCAACAATCATTGTTCGAACCACAATTCAGGAAATAGTCAGAGTTACTTCTTCTTTCTTCTAATGAAATGTTGATTTCATTCAAATTAATGTCCAAGAAACTATCTGATGAATAATACATATGTAAGTCTTCAGGAGAAGTAGGTGATTTCAACTGCATACCACATTCTTCTTGTTCTATCTTTGTAAGGTCGAAAAATAAAAACAGTAATTGGCTATCAGGTTCCTGTGGAACTCCAGAATCTGCACAGAGACAGGTGCTATTAGAAAGTATATAAAAACTTGGTTTACCTCCACTCTTAACACTTTGTGATACCACAAAGGCAGCTGCTAATTATTATGGATACTCAATGAGTTACAAATTTGAGCAATAACTGTGAACAACTGTGTCAGTGAAACTATGAACGGAAACTGAAATTTGCTTTACAAATTATGATTGTGTTGCGCTTTGTTAACTGTTTACCGATGTGCCGTCAGTCAAGGATATGTACCAGCCATGTTGCACATGCATCCAATCAGCCTATCATGGAGTGGAATAACCTTTATACTTGCAGTGTGTCTTAGCAGCTAAAACTTCAACACTGTGTTTCTTTCAGTATATTCTTAATACATAAAAAAAATGTAAGGGCAGGTTTTGATATGCTGGACTGGACCATTTCCTTGTAAGAGGGTCATACAGATGTCTGTCCCTGCACTCTCTCACAGGCAGCACAACACTTTCTCCCACCTCGATCCTGCTATCCCTCTTCCTTACAACCCCCAACCCCCCCACCCACCATTCCCAATGCAGGCTGCTGCTGCTTATGTCAGACACAGCTACAGTCTGTAGTCTGCAGTCAGGCCACAGTGGCAGGAGAGTGTGTTTCTGTTTCCAATGAAGGCATCTTAGCCAAAAACTTAAATGTGCGGTCTGCGACTCAATGCCTGCTCTATGTGGTGAGTAGCAATCTGTCCTTTTAGTATTGCTGTTATTCCACTCTCGATTTTCCACTGCTTGATTTAGTCTCTTATAATTTACTATCTTTATTTTTTTCATTACTGTATACACCTGTTGTAACTATAAGTGCCCCTGTGATGTTTGAAGCTCTATCACTACAGCATATCTGTCATAGATTTGCGATATTTCTGTCATAAAGTCACTTCTTTGGAGAACACTGTAACAACTTTTGTACTGGCACTGTATATGAATTTCAACAATCCTTATGAAAACAAGAGGATGTTTGTATTTCTAATTTACAGTCCCTGAATATGGCTTATATCACTACCCAGGTTTTATATATTCCAGTCTTCTGTGCCCAGAATTAATTTATACAATGTTCTTAGTCAAAGATGCCTTGTAAAAACATAGCTTACAGATTTAACAGGTTGTATAATTAAAAAGTCAGTAAAGCAGTTTCTGGGAAGATTTTTATGTCTTCTCTAAAAACATCTGCCTCAAGAAGTCATACAACCTAAACATTTTTAAATAGTCCACTAACCAACACCAAATGCTTAAGCGTATTACTCGGACTTCTCCATTTCGAAATTCTTAAACCAATATAAAATTGCCATACACAAGTATTTTCTTTTTAGTTGGACTCACTTGTGTAGTGTGGTGGACAGCATCAAGTCACACTTCCATCATCCAAAGAGCAAGTCTATCAATTCAGCCTTGCTAATTCATGAGTGAGTATTTTAAATGGTAGTTTAAGAGTGGACAACTCATTTCAGGAGCTCATGTATTGAAGTCTCTGGCTTATTTATTGTTTATATTATCTTTTGGCAATCTCTACCTGAATGTGGCTACTATCCACACTATCAGCTACATCAATGTTCTCAATTTTTAATCTGTCCCTGCACGAATTCTTTAGTATGTATAGGACCACAGCTGCTGAACATGCAGAAACTGATTATTGTTATTGCATTTTACTCGTCAGGAAATTGGATAAAAAGAGAGTTGTCCTATTTGTGCCCGACAATCAAAAGGCTTAAAACATATATTTGTATTATCTAGTAACAGACATACATTTACCAATTATGGATATGTGGTCATTTCTGGTAGCCTCTGTCATTAGATACTTTTCCATCACAGGCCCAACTATTCCTGCATATATCATAGGACACGGGACAACCTGGCCACAAACAATTGTAACATTCCAACAGTTGAATAAGATCTATTTGATTCCTTTCCTAACACTTCATTCTTAAATGCCTCTTTTTCTCAACTATCAAATGATTGATATTTTAGACAGCTACAAAAACTAATTAAATGCAATTACTCACCACAAGTAGTTTAAGGCCCCTCTCACCAGCTGTGTTAGGGTGTAGACCCATTTCTTCAATCATATTTCCACCCTTCAGGCAGTCTTCAATATAACCAACCAATACCTACAAATATCAACACAAACAACTTTCCTGTATATTTTAGTAAGAATTACATCTTGAAATAAGAAAGCAGATTTACAGAAGTAGGCAATAAGGTATTATAATATGAATTTTGTACAGAGTGTGTGCAGTGACACTACATATTCTAAGACAATGAATTGCTAGCAGTGCACAGGGTAGTGTTGATCCCAACATTTACTTCATATTCTTTGCTGTTTCTTGGCAGAAGTCTGTATATCAATATAGCATAGCAAGAAATTACTTGGAAAAACAATGATATGTAGAAACCGCTAATTCTGAAATACATTAGTCGATTAAAAGTTTCTTGTAATCTCGAACTTTCCTAACCATTTTAAGACATTTAGAAATCTCTCTTCCTTTCTATTTTCAATCATGTGTCACCTATGAAGAAATTAGATTGCAGGTCAATATTGAGTTTTTCTTAAATTTACTGGAGTCTGAGTGACCAAGTGAGGTAAAGAAATTGTTAAAGCACTGGGCATGCATTTGGAATGAACAGAATAAAAATCTCTGTCCAGACAGAGTTTATCCTTCAGCTCTAATTACCTCATCACCGGAGGAAAATTTAAATCCTCATTCCACCCATACTGTGCCAGGAAATGAATCTGGAATAATGGAGTCATTAAAAATATGGCTCCACAAAATCTTTCTGTTTCGGAAAGTGAAGTTCAAGTAAGATGAAGTGGACAAAATAGTAGCAGATCCCATGTAATGAATATGTATGCTCAAAATTAATGTTGTTTTAAAATACATGTGTATACCCTGCACCTGAGGGATGTTATGAAAATAATTTCTTGTCATTCTATCCTACTATACTGGTACAAATAAGCACACTAAAACAACTGTAGGATGGATGTGTTACTCCCAATGTTAGAAAAGAACCTATGCTTACTGTGAAGACAGTTGCCAGGATGACACATGCCGTTTCATGATCAAATTTCTCACAAAGAAAGAAGAAAGACAGAACACTAAACAGCACTAAAAATTGTTTTCTGTTTTTCTTTTCTTCCATGTTGCAAAATTTAAAAAAACGGATCTGTAAGTTATTGATGGTGTACTTCTGCATAGTATGTCATGTGTTACATGACAAAGTACAAACCTCAACAATATTATGAGGCAGACTGCTATTCACCGTAAAGATGAAATGCTGACTTGCAAACAGGCAAAATGAAAAGACTTTAAAAAAAAAACCACACACACACACACACAAAACTGAGTATACCTCATGCACACATGATTGCTATATCTGGCAGCTCCAGAGTTTTTATGAACTGCGCAGATGGGAGTAATTCTTAGAACGCATCCTCCACTCACGAAATTATCCCGGCCTCAACCTATGGCAACTTACTGTCCTCGTACCCTCCACCCAACAGTGTCCACCCCATCTGTTCTATCACCTCGTTCCACTTCACATACCCTCACCCTCATTATGTGCCCCTTTCTCCCCACACACCTGCTGATCTCTTCCCCTTCTCTGTTCCTCTCCTTTTCCACTTCCCATTCCTACTCCCACTCCATCCCCCACAGCCTCCCAGTGCTGTGCCTGGCAGTACTGTCCTGCTGCCATCTAGCCCCAGCATGCACTGCCAGTTTTTTTTTTTTTTTTTGCACTTTCTATTACGGTCTTCTGCCCCCCCCCCCCCCCCCCCAATCCAAACCCCACCCGTACCCTGCTATGTCTCCCCCTTTCCCACCCAATCCTGATTGCTGCTCTTGTTCACCTAGAGAGTAGCATTCTGATCACAGCAGCACATGTATGCATGAGGTGTACCTCCCCGTGTGGCTGTGTGTGTTTTCTCAATATGTAATAGTCTTTTCATTGTCTGTCTGCAACTCAATGTGTCATCTCTACAGTGAGTTGCTCTCTCACTGTGAGTTGCAATCTATCCATTTCATAATATTGCTCATATTCCAAACTGGACTTTCCATTGCTTGACAGTACAAGTCTCTTTGTCGCTGCATAACTAATGCAATGTACAATCATTTGAACTTGCTTTATGTATTCAACATCTATATCTCCCTTTACAATGTATACAATAAATGTTTTCCTCCAATACCAAACTGACTATTCCTTGATTCTTCACGATGTGTGTGTCAACCGATCCCTTCTTCCAGTACCACATTTCAAAAGCTTCTATTCTCTTCATGTCTAAATTGTTTATCATCCACATTTCAATTCCATATAAGGCCATCACCCAACTATCACCTTTAGGTAAGACTTCTTATCGCTTTCACTTAAAGTAGATGTTCCATATTTCTCTTTCTCAGAAATGATTTTCTTGCAATTACCATTCTGCATTTTATATCCTACCTACTTCGAACATAATTAGTTATTCTGCTGATCAAATAGAAAAACTCATCTGGCACTTTTTAGTGTTTCATTTTCTAATACGATTCCCTCAGCACCACCTGATTTAATTCTACTACATTCCATTACCTTGTTTTCCTTTAGTTTATATTCATCTCGTAACTTCTGTTGAAGACACTACCCATTTTGTTGAACAGTTCTTCCACATCTTTGGCTGTCCAGTGTCATCAGCAAACCTCAACATGTTTATTTCTTCTCCCTGAACTCTAATTCTCTCTCCAAATTTTTCTCTGGTTTCGTTTGCTGCTTGTTAAATGTATGAATTGAAATAACATTGAGAATAGGCTACAACCCCATCTCATTCATTTCTCAACCACTTCCTCCTTTTAAAGTCCTTTGGCACTTTTAACTGAAGTCTGGTTTCTGTCCAAGTTGTAGATAACATTTCGTTCTCCGTATTTTATCCATGTTATCTTCAGAATGTCAAAGAGTGTACTCTGACCAACATTATCAAAAGCTTTCTCTATGTCTGTAATGCTACAAACATAGGTTTGCATTTCTGTAACCTATCTTCTGAAGATAAGTCATATGGTCAATATTCCCTTGTGTGTTTCTAAACTTCTCCAAACCCCGAACTACTCTCCCAATGATCAAATTATACCAGTTTTTCCATTCTTCTGCAAATAATTTACTTCAAATTATGTAACCTTGGCTTAATAGATTGGCAGCTGACTAATATTCACATCTCTCAGCACCCTCCTTCTTTGGAATTGAAATTGTCACTTTCTTCTTGAAGTCTGAGAGTATTTCGACTGTCTCATATGCCTTACAAACCACAAGGAATAGTTTTGTCAGCATGGGTTCTTTTAAGGATTTTGATAATTCAGAGAGAATGTTGTCTATGCTAGGGGCCTTGTTTCAACTTCTTTCAGTGATGTGTCAATTCTTCTCACAGTATCATACTCCCAACTTATCTTGGAATTACTTCCTCTTCCCTTCCTATATTGCCTTCAACTTTATTTCACTTGTACATCTCATCTTACATTTCTCCCACATTTCAGCTTTTCCTTCTTTAACTATACTAGCTGGCCATCTGAGCACTTGATATTTAGACAGCTGTTTGTCTTTTCTTCAAATTTTTCTTATAGGCAGCCTCTATCATTCCCATAGTCATGCACACTTCTACAGGCTTGTGTTTCTTCTCCAGCCATTTCTCCTGGCAATGCTCCATTTTCTATTAATCACATTCTTTGGACATCTGTATTCTTATTTGCCTGCTTCATTCCATGCATTATAACATGTTCTTCTTTTTCAATTAAATTCAATATATTCTTTGTATCCAAGGATAGCTGATCAAGTGAACCAAAAACTTCAAAGTGATTGGTGATGGACAGTTAGTGGGCTGGCTAATGAATTCCAAAATAAATTTGGTTTTGTAAAGGGTCTGACTTGAGCAAAACACTATTTTTAAGGGTGTTTCGATCAAGACAGTCCCTCTTTAAAAACAAATCTATTTGTAAACAAACACAGATAGAAAGGCTTCAACCTCAAGATGAATTCCAAAATGCTGATATAAAACTCAGTTTACAGGGCTGTCACTAAATAGCTTTGATATCACATACTGTGTGCAAGGTGGACTTCAAAAATGGTCACTGATCAGCACAAAGAGCAAAGAATGCATAGTGCATGACAGTTTTTGGAGCATTATAGACAAGATGAAGATCGTTTGTTTTCCCACATTGTAACGGGTGACAAGCATGGATATCATACACCAACACAGAATTGAAACAACAGTCGATACAGTGGTGCCATTCAATTCACCCAAACCAAAAAAGCTTAAGCAATCTCTGCTCCCAAATAGAAAAATGATGGCTACCGTTTACAGAAAGGGAATCCTTTTGATTGATTTCCTGTATTGTGGGTCAACAATTACAGTCAACATATACATTGAAACACTAACCAAACTGAGATGTGCGATCCAAAATCGATGCTAGAGGAAACTGCCGTCTGGCTAATCCTCCTTCACGACAACACATGCCCTCACACTGCTGCAGAAACCAAGTCTTTTGTTGGAAACTTTTTAAGCACCCTCTGTATAGGCCTGGCCTCACACCAAGTCGCTATTTCCTCTTCTTACATTTGAAAAAATGGAACTGGGTGCATAATGATTTCAAACTCAAGACTGGCGTTACCAATTGGTTCAATTCTCAGGTGGCAGACTTCTCTGAAGAGGGGTATAAGAGGCTGGTCCAGTTTCACAAAAAGTGTATAGATATGAATGGTGATTATGTGTAAAAGTAAAGCAGGTATGTAGTACAATATTACGGTCAATAAAAACATTTCCTCATGAGTTTATTTCTTATGACCAAGCAGACCTTAGGTTTGGAATATGCTACATATTTCAGCCTGCAATGCTATCCCTTCATCTTCTATTGCATTCCTTCCCATTCCTGTCAAACATTGCCTAAGGTTCCCTCCGAAATTATTGACATTTGGCTCCAATTTATTCAGGCCCATAACCTTAATTTCCCACCTTCTTCCCAATTTCATCAGTTTTAATCTGCAGGTCATAACCAATAAACTGTGCTCAGAGTCCCCATCTGCCCCCATGGACTTGCAATACGGCGGCTGAACTCCCCCGAATGGGGCCTCCTGGCCAACAATGCCATACGATCATTTCATTTCAACGTTTTACAGTTTAAAATCTGGTTCCGAACTATATGTCGTACCATTATAAATCAGTCTGAAACCTTTCAATGTCTCCACAACCTTCTTTCATGATTGTTAAACCAAGTGTTAGCAATGAACAAATTATGCTCTGGGCAAAATTCTACCATGTGACTTTCTCTTTTATTTCTTGCCAACCAGTCCATGTTCTCTATTATTTTTCCTTCTCTTCTTTTACCTATTATCAAATTCCAGTCCCCCATTACAATTAAATTTTTATCTCCCTTGAGCAGTTCAATAACTTCTTTTACCCTGGCATATATACTTTCAATCTCTTAAAACTTCTACTACTGCAGGAGGTGTTGGCTTGATGTCTTTCTAGGCTGTGGTAACGTGTTCACAATGCTCTTTGTAGTAATTTACCCATATTCTTGTCATTTTATTTATTATCAGACCTGCTTCGAGTTATCCCTATTTTAATATTTGTTTATAATCCTGTATTCATCCAGGGTGTATACGTGGACGAGAAAAAAAAAATTCCCGGATTTTTTCCAGTTAAAAATAGAATTTCTCCCGGATGAAAGCACACTTTTTCCGTTTTAAGTAGCAGTACAATTTTCCTCGGAACTGTAAAACTTATCAATCCTCTCAATGGTTGTGGTTTTATACACCGGCGTAGAATTTCCAGGCACTTTAGAAAACGAAACTCAGGGGGAAAAAACACGTTTTGGAAAGATGTCTGATTGCAGCAACATGCACACTGCATATTTTAAAAAATCGACTTTTATAAAATATGTTCATTTTGTAGCGTACATCTTTCTGAAGAGTCTGATACATGAAACATATATGCTCGAGGGAAAGTAAGACATATTATTTGGTCTTAAGCGTGCCAAAGTGCAGTGCCACGCCTCCTCACACAGCATTCTTCTGTCGCACGTCTCTGAATTTCGCTCTGTGGAATTCAAACATGTAATATTTTGTAATGGGTGCCATCAAACTATATTCAGGACAGTGGAAATTAAAATGTCCTGTGGTGCCTCTCCTGCTCCCAGTTGGCCAGTCTGACATCATGCCCCTCTTTAAAAAAATCTCGCAATTAATACTGGATGGGATTATTTGTAACCGGCAGAACAAGTACTCTTCAGAAAATTTGCAGTCTTTACAGCCTATTAGCTAATAACTTGCTGTTTTGTGTGACATAAAATTAAATATAGGATATATAAAACGAGTAAAGAGAAGTGACAAGCAAGACAGTACACATTTCTTCAGTCCTTAATTTCTCTCTAACTTTGCTGCAGCTTTACATGGTGTCCTTTCCTTTTTGTGAAAGGATCTATTATCTCACCAAAGTTCATCAAACGCTTTGCCACTTCAAAAAACGAAATGATGTTGTCTAATACTAAAAAAGCTGTTAATACAAATGGAACCCAAGACCAGACAGAATATAATTCACGAAGTACCAATATCAAATGCCTATTAGACCAACTACAAGCAAAAAGTTTTATGGTAGGAAATAGTTTCACATTTCATTCATACTCTATAGCTTCTGAAGCATTAGATCGAAAAGTAGTAGTAGTACGAAATTTTTATATAAATTTGGAATCGTCATATTCTTCCGTAATTTGTGAGTCCCCGCTTCTTCTCCTTCCTTGTTCTAACAAACAATCTTGTCATCACTAATTCTGTAACTATTCCTGCCAGTGTCAAAACTTATTCTCTGGTTAACTTCACCTCCCTGCCACAATCACTGGTTTAGTTAACCCGCATTTATTCTCCGGTTAGGCGTTATTACGTGTTCGTACAACGCGTTTTCCGCACTACTCCCAGAAAAGAACTGTAGCGGCTGCTAGCCGGGGACTGTATAAGTGGCCCTTAGTAGTGTGGCGGTCTGGCCAAAAATTTTATGTCAAAATTTCATTTCCTTGGATACACGGAGGAGAAAATACGCAATATTTGTGCCTGTTATTCCTTTTATTCATTTATTTCCACTCTGTTAGTCTGAATCTATGGAATTCGCTAGTAGTTATAACAACGCTGATCATTTGCAAACCCAATGAACCACATAAACGGCGATTGGCATTCATTCACCCGTTCGGCTTTATTCCGCTCAGCTCATATAGACCCATTCCCTTTGGTCTGCAGGATAGTTTCTTTCTAGATGCGAAGCGGATTCCCCTGACAGACACATCAAGTACACTATGCACGCATTCAAAAATCAACTTGCGATTATTTCAGAAATCAACTTAGAATTTGTTCAAAAACCAACAGGGATGCGTTCAAAATCATATGAGTAATCGATATACCAACGAGCGCTGGATGCTTGGCGCTTTGTGAAACAAGGTCCATTTCCTCAATAATATGAATTTGGTGCCCCTCTCCCCTCCCCCCACTGAAACTGTCGCCCGGGGCAGATACCCGTTTGCCCCCGCCCCCTAGTTCCGGGCCTGTTGCGCATACATGAATCTGGCAGCTTAGGCGCACCAGTAAAATTTTTCCGGATAGCATCTGGCTGCTTGCTGCTATTGCTTATACTGCTAACTGCCACACTTCTGTAGCCAGTAGCAGGAGAGGGTACTACTGAAACGCGACTCAAGTGTACATGCTCATAATCTCGCTCGCAACTGCTCAAACAAATCTAATGTAAACAATTGTGACGTCACGCTCATCGGAGGCAATTTGTTGTCATGAATAGTCTTCGTTAAGCCTTTGACGCGTTTTGCTGTTGGCAAACGCTTGTATGAGCAATGTGTTTTGTTGTTGTATATGGTGCATTTCCTTTGCAAATTAAAGTTTTATTTTCTTTTTTTCTCTCGTTCGTTTTTTATTGCTGCAGTATTAATCTGCAGTAGCGAGATGCAGTAATATTCTTTGTTAGAGTATTGGTTCTTACCAGTCAAAGTTACAAAAATTTAACTGAAAACTAAAACAATGAAAAATTCCCGGAATTCTAAAAAATTCCCGGGTTTTTCTCGGTTTTCTCCCGGATGAAAAAATTCCCGTGTTTTTCCCAGATCTCCCGGGTCGTATACACCCTGTCATCAGAACAGAAGTTCCAGTCTTTCTGCTGACATTCCACACTGCAACAAGTAGAATGACTGTTTAGTTTAACTGCAGAATTTATTCCACTGCTTAGGGTAGTATCAACCTACAACTATTTCTCCTTTAATAGTCATATGTATAAACAGCAGTATGGATGGATGATGACATCCCCCTGTGTAGTCCCTGCCTGGAGACCCCAACAAAGTATATGCCCTCCAGAACATTTTACCCAAGAGGATACCATCATGATTTAACCAAATAGTAGAGCTGCATGCCCTCTGGAAAAATAATGGCTGTAATTTCACATTGCTTTCAACCTTTTGTAGTACCTGCATAGGAAGGCCCTTCTGGCTAATGTTAAAAGGCCAGATAAGTCAATAATCCAGACTTTTGTCCCAGGAACTATTGAAATCACTGCTGCCTCTCTTCAGGAACTGTATATTTGTCTGGTCTCTGCACAGATACCCCTCCATTTTGACTGCAGCTACAGTAAGGACATCCTTTCGTGGTACATGAATGTGTTTGTAAATGAGGAGCTGGTACAGTTTAGTGATGTCACAGAATAGAATTTCGTATCCCATACACTGTGGAGAATGAAAGGAAGACTGTGCGAAGGAGAATTATTGCCTTAGGGAGAGCAATGTGACCAATGAGATGCAACACTGGTTTTATGTCAAGAGCAGAATTTAGGAGGTGCCATACTGGATTAAGTCATATGGAGTTGTAATCTGTATTTGGCAGTTTTTATATACGAACATTCATGCTAGGGGTATAAGACTTTTAAAAGCACACTGAGGATCTCTCAAAAATGCTTCACTTTTAGTACAATTTGTAATTGTAAAATAATGAGAAACTATGATTTTATAGATTAAGGGTTCTCATATTTGATGCTTTTTGTGTTATAACTTGCATACTACGAAAGTATGCTGTTTCAGCACTATAGAGTATTTATTACTTATACCTTATGTTTTCCAAAAGACTCAGGGACTTTCTTATTAATTTCATAGAAGTATATTCTGCAATACCCAGTGTTATTCATAGTAAACTAGCAAATCCAGCAATGCTTTGCAATTGTTAAATATGTATGGGAATTGGAGGTATGTCCTAATTTCCCTCTCCTTCAGCCCCCTTTGTCCATCTCCTCCTCCTCCTCCTCCTCCTCCCACCCCCCTCCCAATCTCCATACATTATCTTCCCTCCACTCCCCACTCCCTGCTCATCTCTTATCCCACACTCACTCTATCCATTTCTTCCTCCTACATCTCTCTGTCCATATCCTCCTTCCCCTTCTTTACATTCATCCCCCCCCCCACCCACCCACTCTGTCCACCTCCTCCCTCCCCTCTCTGATCTTATTTATTGTTATTACAAATGGAACCTTGATTGGGAACAGAAGTCAAAATGAATGGGTAAATGGTTGGAACCATTGGTATATGGGATATGAGAGAGACCTATCGAGCTGCTGGAGCTACGAAGATATTAGCTTTAATGACAACATTCACATGGTTTTAATTTTGGAACACGTAGAATTGTAAAGTTATCCATTAACACGACTTTCCCGTTTTCTGTTAAAAATGACTGCAAAAGGAAAGGAAAACTGCATATTTTCACAGCACGGTTTAACATGTTTCTTGCAGGCAGTCCAACAGAAAGTGTTTATTGTATAACATATCTATATCTCCAGTGGTTTAGGCTGTGCATTATCTGTCAGTCAGTCGAGAAGGGATTCATACAATGTCAGTAAGATCATGAATTTATTGAACTTAAATAAATCAGAAGTCACTGTGCTTAAGCTCCAGCCAAGCAAGTCAAACTCGACTGAATCCATTGCTCCAGAGCCATAACGGATCATGCCTGATAATTTAGTATTTGATTTTCCTACAAATGCTGTCTACACTCTTCACCAGTCTCACTGAGTCAATGATCATGTAGTTGACTTGCATTGTGTGTACGCCACTGATATTTTGACACCTCCTGGCGCCATTTTTTTCACGGAAATAAACCACGAACTGAAATTATTTGAATGTTTGCAACACGCTCCAATATGATCACCACTGACAACATGTTTGGCCACCTGCTATGTCACGTTCAAAATTCTTATGTGTGTAAATTCCAACTGAGTTATTCAAACTCGATTGTATCTGTTGTTCCGGAGTCATAATGGATCGTGCTCCAAACACTGTGTATGCTCTTCATTAGTCCCATTGAATAGGCGGTCATGTATTGGCCTGCACTGCATGCACACCAACTGATATTTCGATGCCTCACTGGTGGCAGTTTTTGACATCAATTCAATCTTTGCAGCACATCAAAGATATGATCAACACCAATAAAACATTGGAGTATCGCTTCCAGTTGTATTCTTCTTCGCAAAGTATAAATACTCAAATGGAATTTTTTGTTTTTATGAAAGCATGTGACAGGAGAACTGCCAAACTCAACACGAATTTTCTTTGGTATGACAACATATGACAGCATAACTGTAAAAATGACCACAATTCTTTCACTGAGATTTTCATATAATATCATCAAAATTGACGACTTTCCCGATTTTCCAAAAAAAATTTTCCCACATACTTCGTCCTGACAATTACGGAAAAAAAGAAAAGGGGGAAAAAATGCCCAATCGGTCGAGGCGTTCTCAAGTGATGATCTTTTATACCTTCGGCAACTGATTTTTACTTATAAAGATAAGAGTGCTTTCTACCTGAGAGTGTGCTTGATTTCACTAATATCCCAGGAAAAATGAACTAATAAATAACAGTACTGGGAGATTCCCTTCTTCAAGAATTGCCAACAGGGTTAAAGCAGCTATTCAACATGTGTCCATTTTTGTAGAGAAACTGTGTGATAAATGCACCAGACGCAGCCCACGACTGCTACTGGAGACTGCTGCAGTCGCAAATCATGAGGAACTTGTTCTGTGAGATATGAGGTGTGTTCAAAAAGTAAGACGACCTTATGTTTTTATGACAACATACTTTATTCACCAGTATTCCACGTTGTCCCCTACAAAGCAATCCCCCTCAAATACAATACACTTTTTCCAACACTTCTTCCAATCCTCAAAGCGCTTATCATAAGCACTTTTTGATACAAAAAGTATTTTATTTCCTCAATCGTTGAAAATCTTCATCCTTTCATAGGTCTCTTCTGATTTGTGAACAGGGAAAAGACGCAGGGGACCAAATCCGGTAAATATGGTGGCTCAGGCATGATTGTCATGTTGTTTTTGGCCAAAAATCTCTCACAAGCAATTATGAATGAGCAGGTGCTTTGTAGTGATACAAAAGCCACAAATTTTTTTTTCCACAATCCCAGACTTTTTGTGTATTGCCTTTCGCAGACAGCCCATAACGTCAAGGTAATACTCCTTACTGACCGTACAAACCTTGAGGCAAAAATTCATGATGCGCTACACCAAAATAATTGGGGAAAAAAAACCAGTGAGCAAAATTTTGACATTTGATCGAACTTGGTGTGCTTTTTTTAGTCTTGGCTCTCCAGGATGCTTCCATTGGGATGATTGGGATTTTGTTTCAATGTTATAACCGTAAACCCATGTTTCATCACCAGTTGTGACCCTTTTGAGCAAATCAGGATCATCACTGATGTCATTCAAGAGCTCCTGCGCAATGCCATTGTGACAGTTCTTCTGATCAAAATTGAAAAGTTTTGGAACACACTTTGCCGACACACGTCTCATGCCCAAAACATCCAAAAAATTTGCATGATATGAGCTGAGCAATATGTCAACATCCTTAGCAACTTCTTTTACAGTAATTCAACAATTTTCCAAAAAAATTTTCCTCGCTGCTTCGATGTTATCATCTGTTGTTGATGTGCTGGGGCATCCAGAGCGAGGTTTGACATTGGCATCTTCTTGGCCATCTTGGAAGAGCTTGCACCATTTGTAAACTACTATTTTTTTTTTTTAATACATAGAGCAGACTCACAGTATGTCACTGTCAACAGTTCAAGTGTTTTAGAGCACTTGATCCTCTTTTTTACATAAGATTTGATGCAAATTCTTTGCTCCATTTTTTATAATAACCGAAAATCGCCGAGCACACTAAAACATGTCCAACCTTTCTATCTGTGAAAACAAACGAAATATGCTGTACTCTTGAAATTGTGAACATATGTTCAGGACATATTGGCAGGTCCACAGTTTATGAGAGTGGGGATGTGAAAACAGACTGTAATAAACTCAGCAAAAGATAAAGCAATAGGCGCATATAATTGGTTGGTTCGGATCTTGGTCAATAACTTAGTTCATTGGCAAGTGATTTAAAATGTGTGTGTGTGTGTGTGTGTGTGTGTGTGAAAGAGAGAGATAGAGAGAGAGACACCCAAAAATGAATTGTAGGTGAATAGCTGCCTCTCCTAATTTTTATTTGCAATCTACGTAAGTCACATAAGCACACATCTATTCTAATTAGCTTCCAAAACAGAAAATTCTGTCTTAATAATAATTAGTTCCATACACAATGAACATTTATTCAGTTCTGTATGAATACCTTAATTGATTGGTGATCGACCATTACGGACGATATCCTCTCCAGTAACATCTTCACAGTATTATAATACAGATTTGTCATCACAGGTTGCCCAAGCTTCTTAAGAATCAAGCTCTGTAAAACAAGAAATGAAAGGACTCTAAAAATAACACCTACAAAAAAACATCATTTCATCTGAAAGTTATTAGAATCTCAACTATAAATAAATGTAGTTTTTTTCTTTTTTAGTGTAAAAACAGAAAAATACCAATACCTTTTCAAAAATACACTAAATTATTGCCCTTCTCTCAAAGTTATAAAACTGAAAGAGCTGAAAGAAAAGTTCACAGTTCCACTCTCCAATAAACACAAATGCTTAATAGATGGTTATATGGTCACTTGATCACAATTAACTATGTAATCTCTTACTAAGTTCTTTTGTTACAGATAGTGACAGAAATGTTATGGGTAAATGAGGAACACACTGTGGTGACAAAAGTCATGGGATAGCAATATGCATGGATACAGATGGTAGTAGCACCGTGTAAATAACATACAAAAAGGCAGTGTATTGGCGGAGCTGTCATTTGTGCTCAGGTGACTCAACGTTTCCGATGTGATTATGGCTGCATTACAGAATTAACAGACTTCGAATGTGGAATGGTAATTGGAGCTAGAACTGTGGGATTTTCCATTTTGGAAATCATTATGAAATTCAATATTTCAAGATCAACAGGGTCAAGAGCGTGCCGAGAACACCAAATTTTAGGCAGTACCTCTCAATATGGACAACATAGTGCACTTAACGTCTGAGATCAGCAGTGTTTGCATACAGTTGTCAGTGCTAACTGACAAGCAACACTGTGTGAAATACTCACAGAAACCAATGTGGGACGTACAACGAATGTATCCATTACGACAGTGTGTCGAAATCTGGCATTACTGGGCTATGGCAGCAGACGATCAATGAGAGTGCCTTTGCTAACAGCACAATATCGCCATTAGCACTTCTCCTGGACTTGTGGTCATATCGGTTGGCCCCAAACAATTGGAAAACTGTGGCCTGGTCAGATGAGTCTTGATTTCAGTCAGTAAGAGATGGTCGCAGAGTCTGAGTGTGGTGCAGACCCCATGAAGCCATGGACTCAAGTTGTCAACAAGGCACTGTGTAAGCTGGTGGTGACCCCATAATGGGGTGAGTTGTGTTTGCATGGAATGGCCTGGGTCCTCTTGTTCAACTGAACCGATCATTGAATAGAATTGGTTATGTTCGGCTACTCAGAGATCATTTGCAGCCATTCATGGACTTCATTTTCGCAAACAAACACTAAATTTTTATGAATGACAATGGCCAGACACATTGAAGGGCCACAACTGTTGGCGTTTGGTTTGGAGAACATTCTAGACAATTCGAGTGAATGATTTGGCCACACATCAAACGTTTAGGTGGCATGATTGAGATGTCAGCTTGTGTAAAAAACCTGCACTGGCAACACTTTCATAATTATGGATGGCTGTGCAGGCAGCATGACTCAGTATTTCTGCAGGGGATTTCCAACAGCTAAAGTGCGCGTCATATATCTTGGCGGCCGAGTTTAGGTTCGTTCTGCACATCTGACGTCACAAAACACAGTCAGCCAATGAACAGAGAACGACGTTGCCAGATCTCGACAGCAGTGCAGAGCACGGATGAGTGTCTTCAGTTTTAGAAACGTTCAGTCATAAATAAAGTAATAGAACAAAAGCAATGTCTTGATACCAGACTTTCTTTTACAGAAAGTTTGGAAAAAGCATTATTTATACCAATTGCTTCATATTCTATTAATTAATTAAACCAAACAAGCAATAAGACTCCTAATTCAAGCAATAGCAAGGAAAGGTGTTTGTTTCAATCTCACGAACTGCTTTTCCGCAATAAAGAACAGCGGTAATTGTTTATTTCCTATTGTACTTTGACGAAGCGTGAGTAATTCATAGTCATACCAACAGTGTTTATAAGTAGTTGCGTGAGGTGTTAGAGTCCATATGGAGTTAAACTGTTCGATTAGCTGAGGTAGCGGAACGGTTAAGGTGTTGGGCTGCCAAGTGAAAGGTTATGAGTTCAAACCTTGTGCGGTGCTTAATATTTTCTTTATTTAAAAACAATATTGGAGTGCCTTACTTCACGAATTTTATTTGTTTGAATGAAATTTCTAGTGCTTTGCCTTTTCATTAACTTTTTCGCTGCTGCAGACACGTGCTCCCCGCATTCTGCGCTGTGCGCGATTTTGTCATCACTGCACTTCTCGCCTGTGCAGACACATGGTGTTCCCACTGCTTTGACACACTTATCATTCGATTTCACAAAAACTATTTGGCCAAAAAATTTGATTTTTACACGTCTTCTTGCCTGATACCTTCCCCCCATAAATGACTTAATTTTGTTTTGATGTGCAGCATTAAATGTAGTAAACCATTGCACGAAATTTTGAAGAATTTGCAGAGGTAAAAGTCCATAGCGTATACTTTCCGTGTGGTCGATTTTAGTTGCCACAATGTTGAGAATGAAATGTGTACAAGATACCTAAATTTCATATAATATTTACTGTATAACAATATCTCATTTAATTTAAGTACCACATAGGTGTCGTATGTAATATTGAAAAATATTCCGTCTTTCGCGACTGTAATAAAAGTTTTATATACACACGGCGCGTTTGGCTTTATTTTAAAGCACTTCCATCGATGAAAGGTATGGCACATACACAATGGTATTCATGTTCTATTTCTTGTTTTTGTTCCACAGTCGTAGTTTTACCAATGGTATTGAAATATATCCCTCTTCTGCAACTGTAATAAGCGACTTATTTAGACCAGACGCATTTCTCTCTTTTGAATCATCATAAGAGGACTGTATTTTGTGTCCTCCATTGCCAAGTCACCTTTCGTAGTTTTGTGCTGCGGTAGCACAATATTCAACGTTTTTTGTGTTGGCTCATCAGTGTTTTAGCAAATAAATGCTGTTTGTGTGTGCCACACACAAAATTATATTTGACATAGCTCCGAGCACTTCACTGACAGACGGTATATTCAAGTCCTAATGTTTTTGTAAGTCCACAGTTTTGTTTAATGTATTTTGTCTGCTTCCTTTTGATTGATTGAAGTGCTTTAAAATAAAGCCAAACGTGCCCAGTGTAAGTAAAACTTTTGTTACAGTCGCGAAAGGTGGAATATTTCTCAATATTACATACGACACTTATGTGGTACTTAAATTAAATGAAATATATAGGTATCTTGTCCACATTTCATTCTCAACATTGTGGCAACTAAAATCGACCATACGGAAAGTATACTCTACGGACTTTTACCTCTGCAAACTCTTCAAAATTTCGTGCAAAGTTTTACTATATTTAATACTGCATAAGAACTGCGTTGAACATCGAAACAAAATTAAGTCATTTATGGGGGGAAGGTATCAGTCAAGAAGATAGGTAAAAATCTAATTTTTGAGCCAAATAGTTTTTGTGGAATCGAATGATAAAGAGTGTCAAAGCAGTCGGAACACAATGTGTCTGCACAGGCGAGCAGTGCAGTGACAAAATCGCCCACAGCGCGGAATGCAGGGAGCACGTCTTTGTAGCAGCAAACGGGTTAATGCGGCCGTGGTGGCTTTACTTCATGAAATGCACGCTCCCCCCTACACGTAAGCTTGCGAACTATGCTATACTATGGCGCTGCTTCTATTGGCGCGTGCGTCGTGTGCAACTGGCAACGCAGCAATCTCCAGCGTCTGGGCGGGCATGCGCGAGCCGCCAAGATAAAAGATTTGAACTATAGTTGAGTCCATGTCACATCACTTTACTACATTACAATGGGCAAAAGGATATCAGACAATATTAGGAGGTATTTCACGACTTTTGTCGCCTCATGTACATAACTTTTGTCACCTCATGTACATACCAAATACCAAATGATCACTTACATTGACTCTGGGTATTAATATTTTTGTTTTCAGTGCTTTAACTGACAGGAAACAAATGCCAGTGAGACAGAGATTATCTGCTCATTTACTACAAAAGCAGTGCAGTAAGCAGGCAACTACAAACAATTCACACACCTCTAGCCACTACACCATACTATGTGGTGTGGTCCCCTTTGGTTTCTCCAGGCACTATGAAAAGGATTGAACTGCATGCACATTTGTGTGTGTGTGTGTGTGTGTGTGTGTGTGTGTATGTGTGTAGGGGGGGGGGGGGGGGGGTCAGTATCTTTATTTGTGAGCAATGTACAAACAAATTGTGTTCTATCCACATAACAATGATAATGAGAATTTATGAATGCAACAACAGCAAATAGAACTGTAGCTTCAGCAGAAAGATAGTGAAATACTTTTAAGTATCTATTGAAACACTCATTTCCTTATGCTACTTAGCATATGGCAATTTTTTTGTTGCTTATGGGTGACTGTAGGATCATTTCCTTTTTCAGGCAAAATACTGAACATTATAAATTCATGGATTGGATTTTCCTGGCAAAGAATCTGCTCTTAGGGAGAAGAAGAGTGACACAGACTACATGGAAGAACCACAATCCTTTTAGAAACTGTGAAACTTTGTCACCCATTGTCAACACTTGTGATGGCTCTGTTATCAACACAACAACAGACATTTCTACGCAATGTGCACATTCACTGTTGTCGCAGGTATGCAAATCTAAGACCAAAATATCACTAATAATTGAATGCACAAAAGTGTTATATAACAATTGGTTTTACAATGTGTGCGCATGGAAACAAAAATAGATTCCAACACTAATTTCCTATCAAAAACTATTTATTTTATGCAAATGTGAACCAGCTGCATTGTGTACACTAAAGGCCAATAAATTCAATTTAAAAAGTTTGATCAAATCACTGTTTTGACCTGGAGATGACCCGCTGGTCATTTTGGCCATGTTATGCCTATGTAACGCCACATGATTTATCCTACTTTAGCACGTTAAATTTGCATACAATGGAGCACAACAAGTCCAAAACCATTTGTCGAGTTACCAGATTAGGAGTTACATTACTTTCAGAAATGAAGAGAAAAAAGGTACTGAAAAGGAGGCATAAAAAATATTAATTGGTAAGGCCACAGTAAATGCAGTGCATATTTACAATGAACTTTGAAATAAAAATACATCCATTACCCAGTTCAAAAAAACTTCTCAAACCGCTAACATGTGATGTTAACAATGATCTCGATATACTACCCCAGCGCAACAGAAAATATTCCCCCACAAAGAGGATTTACTTAGGCAGGAAGACAAAGATGCTGTGTCATCAAGATCTGTGGCATAATTAGAAAGATGACACATAAATTTGCTTCTAGAATCTTCTTGGGTAAAATCTGATTTGAAACAGCGCTAAAACTGTGCATTTCGTAAACTGTATATAAAGTCTTTGAAATGTCCTGAGAGCCTGATAAACTGTAATGAGTTACATGCCACAGGTATTACATTCAACCAACAGTTCAACAGATCAAGTACAGTTCCACGGTGTATTGGCCCCTTACACTAATTTAACACATTTGTAAATGCCAATGTGAAACTACTGTGGCACCTTGAGGCCTTGTGGACTCATGGTTTATTTTGGTCTCACATGGCATTCAAATTGTGAAATAATACAAGTAAAATGGGCACAGATTGTGATTTTCCCAAACAAAGATTTGGCAGGTTCACGTGTGGAAATGTAATCAATAGTCATTTTGTAGTATTCTCCTCATAATTTGATTTCAAATCAGGAAAGCTACCACCACTGTCTTCCTTTGCAGAGTTTGGATGCATATCAAATCACCTACCCAGTTTCAGGCTGCCAGCCACTAGGTTTGCTTTTTAATACAGGCACAGCAGCCCTCATGTCAGAAACCCATAGTGAAAATTATCTCAAAAAGCAAGAAGCAGAGAACATCAAACAAATAAGAGCTTGTGCAATCCTCCTTGGACCAAAATCACAGATTTTATTTTCTTGAAAACAAATCCATGATGAAATTACAGTGTTTACCTGATTAAATTCGGGTCTTAACTGAAAACAGATCCCACTCATGTTGTATCCCTTCAGCAGCAATATACCTCAAACTGTTTCTGCAGCACACTGCAGAAGTCCTTACTTTTTGTTAAAATTATTTTCAATTTGCATGTCTTATTTCATATAACACTTTAGATTTAAGACATAAAATATCAACTGAACAATGGCATATCTCCCGAAGGTAAAGTCAGAACCAATTAGCTTTTCAAATCAAATAAAATCTGATAAAAGACTACAAATTCTACAGTTTAGTTGGATACAGTTTTATTTACCGTGGTGTCTGCACATTCCTTGCAGCTGATATCAGGACGGACAATGTTCTCCATAGCTGCAAGTAGTGCACCATCTCTAAGCAAATCAGAAGAGAATTTCGTGAGGAACTCTTGTGCCTTGACAGGCTCTGGAAGATACCGTGACAGCACAGCCACTTTAGTGACTATTTCACGATCCCGCTCCATCGACTGCGGCCGCCTGTGAAGTTCTAACCATTCTGCGACACTTCTTCGGACACTGTCAACAATATTGAATTCATCAGCATCTTTCAGATCAAATGTAAAAACTAAATGAATACATCATTTAAGAATGATATCCGTATATTGGTGTGAAAACTGGACTGCTCATGAAAATAATTATTGATAGTTCACTCCTCACCCTGAACGCCACAATAAAACAGTGGAAAGAAACTGATATAACAACTCTACATCACCAAATACAGCAATGCATTTTCTCCAAATAAGGCCCTTGAGCTTTGAGTCAATAGGAAATATCACATTATTTAATTTCTAGTTGATCTTAATAATTTTGCACATATGGTACGCACTTTTGTTGGGAGCAACTGCAAAGTTCTTCCTACTTTGCAGTTACACTACCACAGCTGACCATACCCAAAATCTGTGCTTCCTTTGTTTGCAAATCCTATGGCCTGTTCAGTGATAACTACATTTTATGCTTGTGCTTTACAGCACATACACCATCATATTAAATGGCAATAGGCAAATAAGATCATTGGATATAATATACAATTGTCTTTATCTTCGCACAGACTAGCTGAATAAAATATGCCAGAACCTGAAAAATTATTTCCTTCTTTCTTTTTTGCATCAAAATCTTTAAAATATATTCTTACTGATTTCTAAATATATTCATAAGTGCTTGTGCTTGCTGGAAGAAGTTTAATTTTTAATAATAATTTTAATAACTATGCATCAAATAATAATAATAATAATAAAGATTTTATTGTCTTTAGGCCATTACAGCAATTGACAACGTCAAATGAAGTTACAATTTATAATACAGTGTGATAAGGTATTGACTACTGAAATATTTTAGCTTATATTACAATAAATGTACAGTGGGTCATCTGTTCGATTACTGCATTTTACAGTTGAAGAATTCATTGATATCATAGAACGGGTGGGCAATAAACCATTCATGCAGTCTTTCTTTGAATGTATGTTCAGGAAGATCCTGTATGGCATGTGGCAGCTTATTAAATAGCTTGTGCCCTGTGACTTCATAGCTATTGATTGATTTTGATAGTCTGTGGTACGGTGTGTATACGTGTTTGATGCTTCTCGTGTTGTAACAATGTACATTTTCTCTACGTTTCACATCTTGTAGGTTCTTCTTCGTAAAGATTAAGACATTGTATATATAGAGGTTTATTACAGTCATAATTTCTTGTTTAGTAAATAAGGGTTTGCAGTGAGCCTTATGTGAAGAATTTGTAATTATCCTAATGGCTTTCTTCTGCAATAATAGGATGTCATGTATATGACTACAGTTACCCCACAAGATAATGCCATAGGATATTATACTCTGGAAAAATGCAAAATAAGATGATCTGATGTATGTTTCAGGTACACAATTTCTGAGTTGTCTTAATAAATAAATTACTCTAGATAGTTTACTACTAATATAGTTTACATGTTGGCCCCAGGATAACTTTTCGTCTAAATAAACTCCCAGGAATTTAACAGAACTAGGGTCATCAGATAGCGGCTTGTCTCTTAGAGTGAAGATTATCTGCTGAGTTTTAATTTCATTTAGCAGGAAACCATTTGCTCTGAACCAATATGCTGCATGAGTGAGTGTATTTTCAGCACAGGTTTTAAGATCATTAAGATTGTTACTGCTATGGAGAAAAGTCGTATCATCTGCATACAATACAGTGGTGGATCTAATAAACGAGGGGAGGTCATTGATCATTATCAGAAGCAGGAAGGGCCCCAGTACAGATCCCTGAGGCACACCTACTTTAACATTTTCATGTTTGACATTTCCTTACCAACACAAACTACCTGTTTACAGTTGTTGAGATAAGCTTTTAATAGTCTGAGACTGTTTTCTTTGATGCTGTAGAATTCTAGTTTCTCTAGTACTGGCATGTGCTCAACACAGTCGAAGGCCTTGCTTAGGTCACAGAATGAGACCTGAGCAAAGCCTCTGTTCTCAAAAACTTTGAGGATGTAACTGACTACCGTGTCGATTGCATCAATGGTCGACAGATTCTTCCTAAACCCGTATTGTGTAGCATTAATTATTCCTAGATTCTCAAAGTGAGATGATAATTGTTGGTACATGATGCATTCTATTACCTTGGAGAATGCGGGTACTATTGAAATAGGCCTGTAGCTAGATGGAGAGTCTTTATCTCCCTTTTTGTATACTGGGACGATCCTAGACAGTTTTAACTCATCAGGAAAATATCCCTCAAGTAAGCACTTGTTTATGCAATGGGTTAAGGGATAGAGAATGTGTCACACACTTTTTTTAGCAGGTTGGATGATATGCCATATATATCTAAGCTATCATATGATTTCAGTTGTTTTATGATCCCTTGTACATATCTAGGCAATACTTCGGAGAAGGTTACCATGCTTGTATTTAGTGACTGTCTACCCCAATTTTGGGAGAGTAACTCTGATGGACTAATGATTGGTTTGATAATTGCATCTCCTATTTCTTTCACTGAATTAAGAAAAAACTCATTGAGTGTTTGTGGTGGGATATTAATTTTGTCTTTTTTAGTATCTCTGGCAGCACTGTTAATTACTTTCCAAGCGGTTTTGCATTTATTGGTGGAATTATGTATGCTGTTGGCATTGTAGGTTTTTTTGGCTTGCAGGATGACTTTTTTGTATTCATTCCTGCATTCCACATAGGCTGATTTGGCGCAGTCAGACTTCATACTATTGTATATGTTGTACAGTAACAAAACTTGTTTCTTTAGATCTGTCAGCTGTTTAGTGTACCATATATTTTGTCTGTTTTGAGATCTGGATTTGTGGCTGCTGTCCATTATTTTGATTTTATTTATGGGAATACTATGGTTAAATAGGGTCAAGAATGCATTAAAAAATCTATCAAATATTATTTTGGCTGGCAGGTCATTACTTGATGTGTAATGTCCATCGATACTACAATGGCCAAACCAGTCTCTGTCAGCAAGGGAATTACGAAATGTGTTAATTTTATCCTCAGTTATGGGTCTGGTAATCACAACTGTTGGGACAGGTCTGTTTGCATTGCTCCTATTGAGGGGAATTTTACTTGCATAATTTAGAGATACAGAGTCATGGTCAAAGAATGGGAACACTACAACTTTGCATGTGTTTTCAGTGGTCTTGAAGTTTACAAAGATGTTATCTAAACATGCTTTGTTTCTTGTGGGCCTGTTATTAACATGATGTAAATTGTATTGTCTTAGTAACTTTTCCAGATCTGCAACATTACCCTTACATTTAGTAACATCAAAATTGGCATTCAAATCTCCTCCTATTGCAATATCATAATGTAGCCATTTAATATTACTTAATTCACTCAATAGCATGTCCATTTTTTCTAAAAATATGTTAATGCTTCCCTTTGGTGATCTGTACATGGATACTACTATTAGCTTATGACTATTAATGATTATACCCGTAACTTCAAAGTGCTGTTCATCACACAAGGAATTTAGGTCTAGTTTGGTTATTGTACAATTGAGTGACTGGTTGGAATAAATTGCCACATCACCTCTAATGTGCTCTTTCCTACAGTAGCTATTTACTATACTAAAATTGTCAAATTTGGCAACTGCAAGTTCATTCTCATTAGCCCAGTGTTCACTCAGACAAAAAAATCAAACTGGTTATCAAGACCAAACTCATTTATGATAAATTCTTTATCTTTCAGTCCTTGAATGTTAAGGTAACATATTTTAAGATCCATGCTCTTATTGCTTACACACTGAACACTATGGTGATTGGTTTTCAAATGTTTTTCAGAGCTTATCTTTTGGATTTCTGCCTCTTGTTGCCTTTTACTAAAAAATTGTTCACTTGGAGTGGTAGCACATCTACTGTTGTATACCTACTCTTCCCTCCTTGTGATGATATTGTAGATGAAGCTGCTACTAGAGGAATTGATGGAACTGCTGTTATGGTGTCTGGAGGCACTGTTGTGGCGTCTGGTGACTGAGGAGATAAGGTGGTTGCTTCTTCTTCTGCTGCTGTTGAATCTTGCTGGTGAAGTGTGATAGGTACTGCTGCTGCTGCTGCTGTAGGCACTGTGGCAACTGGTGACAGTGGAGATTTGGATGCTGCTTCACCTTCTGCTGCTGTTGAATCCTGTAGATGAAGTGTGGTAGGTACTGCTGCTGCAGCATTTGTTATGTGTGTAGGTACAATTGCTGCTTCCACCTCTACTTCTACTGCTGCAATAGAAGTAACCATTTCTTCAGGCTCTGCATGCGTCAAGCAAGGAACTGGAAGAGCAGCAATTACTTCTTGGTTGTCAGATGCTTTCAGTATCATGCTGATGTTTTGGCACAGAATTTTCTTGCCTCTGTTATTAAGGTGCATGCCATGTCTCGTGTAACAGTCTCTTTGCAAGGAGTCCATACTTATAAAATATGCATTTTGGTAGGCCCTGCAAATCTTTGAGTATTGCCTGTTTGCTTTTATGATTTCCACGTTCACACATGACCATTCCAAAAGGTCATGCCTATGTGGAATTCCGACTACAAAAACTGATTTCTCTCCTGTTGAATTTAGTATTGCCTTAAGGTTTCGTGTTGCACTGTGGAGGTCGCTTTTATATACATTATTGGCTCCAGCTGTGACGACAATATGACGATCATTTTTAGTTTCTATGTTTCTAACGAGTTCTTGGATGGGTGCACCTGGTTTGACAATACTAGTTGCTTGTATACAATGACTGTAACGTAGTATTTTTCCGATCTCAAGTCCATGGCTATCAGAGAATATTTTCACTTTGAGTTTGTCTTCACGTTTATTGCGGAAGTTTCTTCTCATGTGCTTGTCACTATATAGATTCGGAGTGTTGTTGTCATCACAGTTTTCCATGGATTCCTCATTTATATCTGAATCTACTGCATGAAAACGGTTTTTTGTTACCACAGTAATTCTACAGTCACTGGGTTTCACACGACCAACCCTTTTTGGCTTAGTAAACATACGTTGCCTTGTTATTTCTGCCTTTAGGCCTATATCCACTTCAGAGCACTCGTTTATTGTAGGTAGAACACTGAAACTGCCTTTATTGCTGCGGTTCGTTCCATTCGTTGTATTTATCACCTTTTCGCTTCTTTCTTCCGTGATCATGCTAGTCCTGTGCTCCCAGTTCCGTGTTTTACTTGCTTTGGCGATCGGGATATTACGCGCCTTTTTCAGTTCGGCATTTTCATTTTCTAAATGCGCAATGTCCCGCCTTAGTACATCTACAATTAATTGCAGGCTTGATACACGTTCATTTAGCTTCACTATTTCACTGTTATAATTTATGTATGTTCCGTTTTTCACTACACAACTATAACTTTTGTTCACTTTCTCACTACAAACAACTGTACCGGACGCCATGTTCAAGAGGAGTTGAAAGCACAGTTATAACAGATCATCAGCTAACTGTAATCACTTTTAATTGTATTCTTGTACAAATGACCCGTAGTTTTATGGTATATATTTATCCTACTTAATCCTAAAGTCGATTTAACATGTTTTAGAAACTTTCAACAATAAATGCAAGAAGCAACACTAGCTCTTTCTTGGCTTTGGTTTGTTTTTTCACCATACACATCTATGGTCACTAACTCTTTGATTTGCTTACAAATAATTCGTGATCATCTGTAAGTGTGCATTCAAATCTGGCACTTCACACCTTGAATATGGATACCCATTTATTCTTTTGCTGTTTAGCAGTTCTGATAAGAGCCATTAGCCATACTGATATGACATGATACAATTCATAAGTGAAATTTTGTAGGTATTACGTTACTTCTTGTATGACTGATTGTACTATATGCATTTCTGGTTGTTTCATGCATTGTTTGCTGTACACGAACACTGAGATGATGGCTATTAACTAAAAGCAGCGGTGATAATCGAGGACTTACAGTCAGTTACATTTCATGGATTTCATAAAATATAGCATTTCAGTCCATTATTGTATCACTTCCCCGGGGAATTTATGTCTATTTCATTCCTTCACACTACTCAAAAATTGATCAGCTTGTCTCTGACATTAACTGACATCTCCGTCACTTTTTCTGTATTATAAAATGCAGGTACTTGAAACAATCTTTTTCAGTTGCTGCCCACCCAGTGTCATGCTCTCTATAGGCCTTTCAGTCATTCTTCTTTTACCCACCAGCTTACTCTTCTTTACATTAAACTTTTAAAATATCCACTTGCATAACTTCTTCCTGAACATCTAACTGCTTCCATACTTCATCTCATTGTCCCCACACACAACAAATCAGTAAACAACATTTTTTGGGATAATATTTATCAAAACACAAACAATTATGTATGCTACATTTCTCAATGTTCTGTGACAGCTTGTAAATTTATCTACAAATTACATCACTATAGACATGCCAGCGACTTTCGTCTCATAACTGTTAGGAATAAGGTAACTTCAAGCCCACTGCATTGGAGAAGGTTCACTGGACATGGGCATTCTATTCTGAAGACAGTTCATCTCTGGACAGGTCAATGTGATGGTGGTGTTTGCAATTATGTGTTAGTTGTTAAGTATCTGACATTCTGTGGTAACATCCAGTATGATCGTCAATGAAAACTGACCCCGTTCGTAATTGCAATGCTGTTGTGATGATCAAGGGTTGTCCAATTAAGGAATCTTTTAGAACATTCTCATATTTACCAAACGACAACATCACTACCAAATCATCACTGTCTGCATACGAACAACCACATAGAGAGCCTTTAGACTCTACAGCTGCGCCAGTCATAAATAGTTTCTAATTACAGATCAGTTGTAAATTATTATCTTTTCTTAGTCATTGTCACCTGGGATACAATACCATTTCCTATTGCTAACTGCTTCAGAGCTTTACAATCTAAAATCAGTAAAGTGCAAAACGAGAGAGAGAGAGAGAGAGACATATATTTTTTTACTGAATTTCAATTGCATAAATAATCATATGTTATGGGCATACTCTGTGTCCTGGGTACTGCTTGGTGTGCAGTATTTCAGCACTGACAAGGGAACCTCCCCATCACACCCCCCCTCAGATTTAGTTAGAAGTTGGCACAGTGGATAGGCCTTGAAAAACTGAACACAGATCAATCGAGAAAACAGGAAGAAGTTATGTGGACTATGAAAAAGCAAGCAAAATATACAAACTGAGTAGTCCATGTGCAAAATAGGCAACATCAAGGATAATGTGAGCCCAGGAGCGCCGTGGCCTTTGGTTAGCGTGAGCAGCTGCGGAACGAGAGGTCCTTGGTTCAAGTCTTCCCTCGAGTGAAAATTTTACTTTCTTTATTTTTGCAAAGTTATGATCTGTCCGTTCGTTCATTGACGTCTGTGTTCACTGTAATAAGTCTAGTGTCTGTGTTTTGCGACCGCACCACAAAACCGTGCGATTTATAGACGAAAGGACGTGCCTCTCCAATGGGAACCAAAAACATTTGATCGCAAGGTCATAGGTCAACTGATTCCTCCACAGGAAAACACGTCTGATATATTCTGTACAACACCGGTGACGGCATGTGCGTCACATGACAGGAATATGTTGTCGACCCACCTAACTTGTACACTTGACGAATGGGTAAAAAGATTCTTCTACCTTGCCCGATTTAGATTTTCTTGTGGATGTGATAATCACTCCCAAAAAAGTGATGAAAACATAAGAGTTTGTCAAATAAACTGCAACAAATGAACAGTCGCACAGTTTTCCCTGTGCTCTGTCAAAACATGTTTTTAATGTTTTCAAATTTTTCCTTGTGTAGACCGTCAAAACCTGCACATGTCCAAGAAAATCTGAACATGTCCTCGAATTGTGGAGAGCGAAGTTGATTACATAAAAAATTAAACTTTTCACTCGAGGGAAGACTTGAACCAAGGATCTCTCGTTCCGCAGCTGCTCACGCTAACCACGGGACCATGGCGCTCCTGACCTCAAATTATCTTTGATGTTACCTATCTTGCACATGGACTTCCAAGTTTGTATATTTTGCTTATTTTTTTCATAGTTCCACACAACTTCTTCCTGTTTTCTCGATTGATGTGTGTTCAGTTTTTCAAGGCCTATCCACTGTGCCAACTTATAACTAAATCTGAGGGGGGTGCGATGGGGAGGTTGCCTTGTGAGTAGGCTTTTGTTATTGAAAATGTATAAAATGTAATTCATTGAGTGATCTGATATTTTTTGTAATGCCAAGTTTTTATTTGTAGTGACAATTAATTAATTTTTGTGTGTCAATATCCTCATTTAGTAATAAAATGTACAGCTTGTCAGTACACAATTATTTCGAAAGTTACTAGTTAATGTGTGTGGATGCAACTTCAGGATTTTAATACCAGCAAGGGATATTTTGTTATAACTGCACATTGCACAAATTGTGAAATTTGTAGTGCACTCACAAGTTTGAATATCAAGACTAACACCGAATCCCAAGCTCAAGCACAGCTAATGTAGTGGGCACACTGCAAGCATCCCATGTCCTCTCAAGGACAACCCTCACATGTTAAAAATCACTTTGCTAATGCATGGAGCTGCAGTTTTTGTGGGTTTCTTACTATGCTAGCGAAACGTTGTCCAATAAATATGTCAAAGATTTTGTCCAATACTGAGATCAACAAGCTTTCCTATGAACTATTTGAAGACTCTGGTGCAGGAGGAGATTTTTTGAAAGCATATACAGTAATACTGCTTCTGAATCAGACTCAGGAATGAATACATTATTCCACTGTTCCATCATTCTACGCCATTTTGCTTGAGAAACCTGCTATGTGAATTAAACTTTCATAATGTTTTGAGGTGGGATTCCACCTCCACCAATGCTAACATATTTCCTATTAATCAAGGTAGTGCTTCAAATGTAGTGCCATCTTTGGAGCCACCACATGAAAAAAGATGTATTAGTCTCAAAAAATCTGCTGATGCGTAATTAGGATGGAGCCCCATTAGACAAGTAACCATCATTTCCTGAATTTAAGGAAGGAAAAACGTGTGGAAGAAGTGGACGACAGCACCGGTCCTTTTAATATGTATTTGTATTTTTTCATTTTTTTCTGAATCAATGAAAGCACACCAAGGTAGAAACTAACAGGTAAAATCCATTGCAAATAAAATGAGAAGATCAAACAACATGAAATCTGCCAACATGTGAAGCATATGGATTGTGGTCATGTATTTGTTCTTTGCTGTTATACTGCATATATGTCTAGTAAAGAAAAATAGACTGTGAGATTAAAACAGTCTACAAATAGCTTTGTGTGTGCACCATTTCCAGGCTAGGATTCTTCACGATTCCTCTCATCTGAACATAAATGACAATGTCTTATCCATTCCAAGAAATGATGATGGTCATGATCCCGTGCATAATATCAGACCTTTCCTGAATCATTAGCTTTCACAGAATCATTTTCACAAGAGGAAAAACCCTACCACCATTGATGAAGGTGTGTGTGTGTGTGTGTGTGTGTGTGTGTGTGTGTGTGTGTGTGTGTGTGTGTGGAATCAGGGGAAGAGTTGTTTTCTGTGTCTATATAAAAAATAAACCTAACAAATATGGTATCGTACTGTTAACCTTGTGTGATTCAAAGTCAGGAATGTTTTGTGTGCTGAAGTTTATGCAGGAAAAAGGTGGGAAGACAATTCAGTCACTGCCCCTTTTTAGAGACTTCTTTCTGGACACCTCAATGAGGGATATTCCATTTACATGGACAGATATCACAGTTCACCAGCTGTTATTGACTTTCTATGGAAATGTGCATGCCTAATCATAAAGGACTTCCTAAACAAGATGTATTCAACAAAAAGCTAAAGAAAGGTGACTGTATATTTATAAGGAGGATACATCCGTTGTGCCTGAAGTGGCGGAGGTGGGGGGGGGGGGGGGGGGCCACAAGAGAGATTCTGTGTGTGGTGTGTGTCAAGTCTTCGCAAGATGAAAAAACAGAAGCCGAGATTTGTATCAGCATAGGGATCACTAAGAACATAAAACCTCATGCCATTCTGGACTACAAACTCAACACTACTGGTGCAAACAGGAATGACCAACTTATACCTTACTACCTTTCAAAAGACTCCAAATGGAATGGCGTACTGAAAAACATGAAATAATCAGTACAAAGGCTGCCAGTGGCAAATCATTTTCTGCAATTAGATGAGGAAATTGCAAACAAAGGGGGTATATATCAACATACTGCTATTCCCCAAAATGTGTGTAGCAACATACTTCTAGGAATGCATTTTGCTGACAGAATTCCTTTCACAGAAAAGAAGATGCATACCACCATTCTGCAAAGTTTGCACAGAAAAAGCAAAACTGTCCAGTGTAATGTCTTCAAGAAAAAAACGGTATGGTGGTACCCTGTCTGTAAAGTTCTACTGTGCATGCCAGACTGTTTCAAACTGTACCACAAAAAGACAAACTATTGTTAATTGTAGTAATACGAATCTACACAGATTATTTCACTAAATAGATATTGAACTTTAAATAAAATTTGTGTGCTAAATTTGTAATAAATATGCTTTATTTTGTAATTAGATGAAATAAGAACCTTCCTAAATTAAAAAAAAAGTATCCATTTTTGTACATAAGTTTATAAGAATGAAATGGTGGGTGCTTAAGGAGATGCCAAATATGCCCCTGTGATAATATCAGGTGTTAAGTTCAATAACCTACTAGTTGAGACAATGTAATGTGTCCTTAATGCAGTGGCAACTGGATTATTATTGAAACATGCACACACTGCTGGATTATTATTCAAATGCCGTAATACAAAATTGGGGTGGGCACCTGAAACCAAATTGACACCTAACATGACCTGAATGACTAACATTGTTTTATTAATGAATTACAAGTTTAGCATTAGAAAATTTAGGGCTGGGTTACTGTAATTTACAACAGAATTTATACATATTCATCACCTCTAAAGTTTATTTCAGAACCAATGCCTTGTTTCTGATTGAATCAATCACACTATCACAGCATCTAGTGATTTACCAATTGGAACAAAAGGTAGTATAGTGCACGTATGTACTGTAAAATTGTTGTCTCAAGCCAAGCCCATTTCAGTAGACACACATTACCACTTAGAAGTGGTTGGAAGAAATTGCAAAATGATAGATATGCATAATCAGAATCAGAATCTTTATTTGCCTTTCAGTATTTTCATACAATTGTCTTCAAAGCTTACAGGGGAGTCAAGTTGTATACAAAAATCAATTATACGCATGGCCACATAAAATAACTATTTTACAAAGTAAAAGATATTCTTAATTACTTAGGAAAACCACGTATCATAATGATTACTTTCCAGAAATTCTTGAACTGAACAGAATTCATTGTACTTTGACAAAGTTTGTGTACTACGCTCATACACATTTAGTGGTCTGTAGGATGCGAGGATGGTAACTTGTTCGAAATTCTGGACTACAGCCAAGTCTTTACGCAAATCCATCCACTGACTGTGTCTGGTTCTGTGTACACACATTATGACATCTCATGACAAATTTTCCCCGATTTTTTCTCTAGCACGCATTAAACAGTTATATATGTACAGGCTAGGCACTGTCACTATTATGCGACATTTAAAGAAATTTCTGCAGCATCTTTGAGAGGTAATTCTAGCACATACCTGATTGCTTTCTTCTGAAAAGACGTATAGCTCCTGTGGAATTACCCAAAGCAATATTCCATACTGCACATGGGAATGGAAGAAATCAAAGTATGAGTGGAGTGACACCTGTCTCCTGATACTGTTCTTCAATTTATACAATAAAATAGTATATGAGCTAGTTTAATGTGAAAACAATTTGTGTATCCTTCCCTAAAGTTTCCAGTCCATGATCAGTGTAATAAATTACACTGTTTTGATTTTATTATATTGAGATTACAAATTATTTCTTCTGTTTTTGTCCCCTTAATGCCAGCTGCTAGTCTTCTTCGTCATTTCTCTGTTATCTAGCAAAACTTGTAAATTACCACCTGCAGTTATTATTGTCACATCATCAGCATATAGCACATTCTTTCACGGTATATAATTTGAAAAGTCAGTAATGTACACATGGAATCGGGAAGGGCATAAAGCCACCAACTACCACTGACACTGGCAAAACCCATACGACGACACCCACCGTGTAGAATAATGTGAAAAGACGAGGAGGAGGAGGAGTAAGAAGAAGAAAATTAATGTACAAAAAATAGGAAAGGTCCAAAAACCTTTGTTCTTCCTCCTTTTAATGGGAGTATTGCTGATATCTGCTTATATAAGCTGTAACCTATTGCCTAAATAATATTTGGATAAACAGAATGATTTTTCTGCAATGCTATAGTAGCCTAACTTTTTAAACACTATGTCACGAGGCACTGAGTCAAATGCTTTGGTTAAATCAATGTTTTCCATACACAGGCAGTCTTCTTTCATACCCTTCCTTACAAACATTATTCACCAAAACTTCAATTGTGTGCAGAGTTGATAGCTGCAACCAGAATGGGACAACTGCTCATCTGAAATTTTGTTGCTTTCGATACAGCTATACATCTGGTTAGGTGTCCAATTTTCTATTATCTTGGATATGATTGCTACCATTGAAATTGTTTGGAAGTTGCATTGCCAATGTTTCAAACAATTTGAGAAAGTTTCTTCATCTACTACTAAGACAGTGAGAGAAGTGTTATTTTGATTTCTCTTGCTACACACTTTATAATGCATTACAGAGTCCAAAACAGTCTCCTATTTTGGAATTGGTTAGTTTGCTTATCAATTTATAAATATATTTAAAGTGATTAGAGTCCAAGTAAATTTCTCACTTCTTATCTGTTTCCATGTGTGAATAAGTTTTTGCATGTGTGAGCAAGGCTTCTGCATCTAAGGCAGAACTGTAGGGCGTGGCTGGCACTATTTACAAAATATTTTTTAAAACCAAGAATTAATAGCACTTATGTTAAGTACTGATGACTGAAAGTTTCAGTAACTATGCAAGCTATTTACCACTTACGACACGCTTTATTAAAGAGAGAATTTGTAATAAGAGAATCTATGCTTAAATCTATGCTTAAGCTGGCAACAATAACCTGTAACCATCAAGACTGACGTTCAGCAACAGAAAAAGAATAAAATTGTGTTAAGTGAAGCCAAGACCTATGTTTCATGTCCACTCTAACATAACTTCTTTTCTCATATTAAAGCACTCTGCAGTACATAATGGATTCTGCAACAATAACAACACTCCAGCTATGTGTAATAAGCAAACTAACAAGAAATTAATCAGAGAAGGAAAGTTGCTACTCACCATATAGCGGAGATGCCGAGTCACGATAGGCACAATAAAAAGATTAACACAATCATAGCTTTCGGCCATTAAAGCCTTTGACAGCGACACACACACACACACACACACACACACACACACACACACACAAACGCAACTTGCACACACACAAACGCAACTTGCACACACATCTGCAGTCTCCAGTTTCAGAGAGCTGAAACTATGCTGCGAGCAGCAGCACCACCAGCACATGATGGGAGTGGCGACCGGATGGGGGTGGCGACCGGGTGGGGGTAAGGAGGAGGCTGGGGCGGGGAGGGGGATGGATAGTATGGTGGGAATGGCAGACAGTGAATTGTTGCAGTTTAGACGGAGGGCAGGAGAGAAGGTGCGGACGGGGAGGGGGGCGGGGGAGGGAGGGGGGGGGGGGGGGGGGTAAGTAGCAGAAAGGAGAGAAATAAAAATTAAAAGACTGGGTTTGCGGTGAAATTACAGCTGTGTAGTGCTGGAATGGGTACAGGGAGGGGGCTGGATGGGTGAGGACAGTGACTAACGAAGGTTGAGGCCAGGAGGGTTACAGGAACGTAGGATGTATTGCAGGGAAATTTCCCACCAGCGCAATTCAGTAAAGCTGGTGTCGGTGGGAAGGACCCGTATGGCACATGCTGTGAAGCAGTCATTGAGATGAGGGGTATCATGTTTGGCAGCGTGTTCAGCAACAGGGTGGTCCACTTATTTTTTGGCCACAGTTTGTCGGTGGCCATTCATGCGGACAGACAGCTTGTTGGTTTTCATGCCTACATAGAATGCAGCACAGTGGTTCCAGCTTAGCTTGTAAATCACATGACTTAATACATTTACTGCAAAAGAATTATAGCACACATGTGCATGTACATCAAATATCTTGGAAATATAAGTAGGAAAAAGTGCTCACCCGCAAAAATCATCATCAAAGCTGAAGGATGAAATACCTGAAGCCACCATATAAGAATCTGAATCCTCATAGAATAAGTTATCCTCTGTACCATCCAGTTCATTATTGATTTCACCCTTCTTAAATGATTTAATCACTGTTTCGATTTTTCTAGTATCCCATGAAGCTTTGAAACACTCACAAACTTGAGAAATGCATGGTCTCTTTCTCCTTCCTCACAGTGTAGTTTCAAAATCTGTAGACTGCATCCATCTGTTCCACTCCTCCTCTGTAAGTCCTTTGAATGGTCTATTGACACATACATCTAATGGTTGAAGTAAACTAGTTAGCCCTTCTGGAATTACAGCTAACAGAGTCTTCAATTCATTCGGCAAATTTTTAAAGTCTGTGACAAAGATGCCATACTATTGGGGCAGGCTTCTTCAGTAGGCCTCCAGGTCACCTACACCAAATTTTATCCATCTACAATCTCATTCCTCCTCCATTCATCTGGTCTTTATTATAATCGTGGACAAATTCTCCTTTCGGCAATTATTCCTTAGGAAGCAACTTTCTTTTAAAAATCAAAAGTGGCTGCAATTTTGCCCCATCAGCACAGTAGGATAAAACGACTGTGTAATGAGTCTTTTTGTGCCCCAAAGTTTTAACAAACATGATTTCCCTTGCATTAATGATAAAGCAACGAAATTCAAAATTTGTTCTTTGTACTCAGTTGGCGTCTTCTGTGATACTTTTTGTATTGTTCTGCATATAAAACCGATACCTCTTCATTAATATCATAAATATTTGAACATCATTATGTTGATCCAGTAAAGTTAGCAACCCCTTTGTTAGTGTATACTGCTTTCACTTGATGAATGATCATTTTTGTAGAAACTAAAATTCTGCCTTATCTGTTCTCCAAAATCCAAGTACCGAGTTCTGCTTCAAGTTTTGGCCATTTAACATATTCATTTTGCAGATTATGTCAACTAAATGGTGCTTTAAAAAAAAAAAAATCTTCCTGAGTCTGCCAAGTTATCTTTTTCAGTTGGTGGCAGCCCAAAATGCCTTTCTTTAGCCCTGTTTCCAAGCTCTGTAGCATATGCAATCACTTGTAAATAGTGTAGCAACATTGTTTTCCAGCCATAGTTTGCAAATAAAACCAATATACGTAGGTACAACTGAAGTAGATCTCCACACTAAACAATAACTGAAGTTTGAAAAAACAATATAAAAACCGTTAACGACAACACGTGTATTCACTGATCTCTTCACAACTGAAATGCTCAAATTTCAAAAGGAAATTAGCAACGAACTGTTGCAAGTCAAAACATAGAAATTTTGGAGAAATGGACAAACCTTCACTTGCTACCTGTGGATGAATCCAGTTTTTGGGCCTCTTTTCAAAGAGAAAAAAGTGCATTTTATACACTGACAAATGAGATAGATTTTCTGTAGTTCACGAAGACACTTAGTATTCAGTCACTTTGCTTACTTCAGGAATTAATAAATTTGATATTTTTATTTTTATTACTCTTTTTTGAGTGTTAATTGCAGAATTCCACAATGTATCAAAGGTGCACAAATGCCTCATTATCATGAATTTTATTCATTAATTAAGATGATGATATATTGTTTTGTGAGTCTTTGCTACTGTGAATTTTTCAAATTCTTATTCTTATTTTGCACTTGTTGATGCATTCTGGTAGCATTATTTACGTAAATTCTCATTTTATCTTATGTCAATGGAGAGAGTGTGTGTGTGTGTGGGGGGGGGGGGGGTGAGAGAGAGAGAGAGAGAGAGAGAGAGAGAGAGAGAGAGAGAGAGATCATAATTTGATGCAAACAGAGTGGTTCAAAATTCAAACAAAAACGAACATTTGAACTGCTTTTCAAGTTTTACCAAATCGCTTCATTCATATTGAGAATATTAGCCTTTTCTTAAAATTTGTTTACCAAATACAGGTGCACATCATTCAAGTTCTCTCTTTTTCTATTGCTTTGCCAGATTACTACCATGCCAACCAGCCAACCACTACAAGTAATTTTCATGAATTAGACTAAAAATAAAGCAGTACACACTATGAAAACATGAATAGAAAAAATGAAAGAAAGCATGACTAATACATATAGCAAGTGTCTCTTCTGAAATCTCGAAAAGAACAAAACACATTCTGAATTTGTGATGAAAATTTCCCATCAACATGGAGCAGTTGTATTTCAACTAGAAAGGCAGAACTAAATTTTGATAAAATAAATTACTCACGCCAGTTGATGTTTTTCCAGTTCAATAAATGCCTTTGTAGCATGATCGTCTACTGTTCCCAGAAGATGATAAAGTTTTTTCATCCTTTCTTCAGTAGGTAACTGAAATGGCACTAAACAAGTATTGAGCAATCTCTCCACAAGCAATCTGCAAATCCCAAAACACTTATCAGCAACAGGCTATGCCATACATCCAATAAAAATAACTGTACAACTAACAAAGAGCACATTCCAAAATGTTGTACACAACTGCAGTTGTCAATCCCATCCCAAACACTACCATGCAGAAGAAGACAGTACAATAACAGTTAAGAGCCACATCAGACATCAGTGACAGACACTGAACTTACCATTCAGGCCATGTCACTCATCAGTGACTGACTGTAAAATATAACATGAAACTTAAAAAATTACATTGTTTTAAGTCATTACTTAAAATTTATTTAACAATTCCTTAATTTTTATTTATTATAGGATCATATAATTAATGTACTTAAATATTTCTGGCCAAAAAAATTTAATGCATTTTACTGAAACACGGTAAACATAAAAACATTTGTCCTTCACAATATCACGACATGTGGAAACTGCTTAGTAAATTTTCTGACCATTTCTTGAACAAATTGTGCCATATTTTCTTCGAAGCATAGGTTATAAAATCTTCACACTGTAGAGACTTTTCCAGGTTTTTCTTTTTGAGTTTGGGTCATATGTGCGATGGCGGCACACGGAATGTTTTTGCTCTGGCAATTCATGATGTGTACAGCTACTTTCTTCCAAAAGTCAGTTACAATGACAGTCTTCTTGGTGAAGTGTTTATATAAAATGGAAGCATTCATAAGTTGCAGTATTCAGTAAGATCTCAAATGCTAGTTTTATAAACCATTTCATAGATCTGCTTCGTAGATTACCGTAAGCTTCATTTGACCATATAGCAGAGATGCTGAGTCACAGATAGGCACAACAAAGAGTGTCAGGAAATGAGCTTTTGGCCAACAGGGCCTTCGTCAGAGATAGAACATACCTACACATACTAACGCAAACGCAACTCACACACACGACCGCACTCTCTAGCTGCTGAGGCCACACATCGGCCTCAGCAGCCAGAGACTGCAGTCGTGTGCGTGCGCCTATCTGCGACTTGGCACCTCCGCTATCTGGTGAGTAGCAACTATCCTCATAATACTGTTACATGCTTCATTTGGTCAGGTAAGTTAAGAGCCACATTTCCTGTGTGACAGTTGACTACAATCAGTGATTTCACGTTGTTTTCTGATCAGCCTCAACATTCGCCATTTCCAATGAATGCTTATTTGACAGAAGCAGGATGTCCCACTTACTCTGTTATTTTAAAACAGTTATTCATTTTTCCTTCTTCTTTGTGATAATTTCTCCCCACTTTCAATTTTTTGATACTGCTTGTTGTAGGTTTTCTTGTCAGTCTGAACATAGTGGTCCCACTAAATGAGTAAGTTGAGTGATTAACTTGTCTTCCAATTCTAAACTTTTATACCAGTTGTCAATGTATAGCATGTGCCTCTTATCTCTTTGTGGACACATTAAAATATTAGTGGGCATAGTTTTTCTTTTCCCATAGTTTTCCCTATATATACACAAAGTGCTTTTGCATAACCAGATCCCACAGTACCTCTTAAATATTTTAATTCCATATTTGTGGTGCTTTTCTTTTACATAGTGTCTAAATATAATGCAACCACAAAAGGAAATCAAAAATTCATCAATACATGTATCTTCTGTTTGATTGCAATATTTTTTAAAAATTTATTTCTGAAGTGTCTATATGCGGTGGTATTTTGGAGAGACGATTGGGACCATTACTCTCTGTATTATCTGCAAAACGTATCACTCTCGATAATACTTCAAATTGCTTCTGGACATGGTTTTTTGGAAATGTTTGAATATATGTAAGATCATAAGACCAATATAAATTAATGGGTGGTAGTACCATCCACAGTATTAACTCAAAGAAATAATTGTCACTTTTCATTTGACCAAGTGCTGCAAATATCCATCTTCTATTTGATGTGATGCAAGTAAGTTTGTTTGTTCAGCAAATTCCTTGAAAAATTTATTTGGTGCAAATAGTTTATATCAGGTTTCTGTTGCTACATGTGACCTAATATTCAAATTTTCAATTCTAAACCCAGAATGATAGATAAAAGGTATAAACTTCGGTTGATCACCTCTCCGATCAGGTCTTTCTTCAACTTTCTTCTCCTCTCCCTTCAATCACAAAACGATACCACTTAGCGCCATTTTCTTTTTAGCATAAACCCCTTCACTACTATCACTTTCATATTCTTCAACTGACATTTTCAGCTTCAAGGCTAAAGACACATGCTTATCGACAGATGTTTTGCACTGGACCAAGAACTACAGAGAACAGAACAAACATAAATGTCAGTCTACAATGTTTGTATTGCTTTGTCATAACCCAAACAGATCCCTGGTCATAAACAGGTTTCGATGAAATCTTACCTCACAGACCAAATGATAAGCAAGACAAAACAGACCTGGTGTGTAATGTTTTTAATTAAAGACTACAAGCATTTCATTCTAAACATAATTATCTTCTACTAAAATGAGAAACATTGGCCTAAATGTGTTTACAAACCTGCATCGAGTAAGTGTCAATCTTAGAAGTGCATTAGCCACTGCTATACCACAATACTAGTGCACTTTTAAGCAGCAACTTGGCCTGATGGAGATTTTCTTAAAACTTAGTGTGGCAGTCAATGTGTTTAAAAAACTACGCACACTCAACCTGAACACTAATTAATGCACAAATTAGAAAAAAAGGTGCCAGAGAGCAAAAACTTCGTTAGGACATATGCCCTATTCCAAATGATTTCCGAGACAGAATGTTATGCCGCTCGCCCAGAGCCTCTGCACATTCTCTAATGAAGCCAGCAATGACCATGATTTGACTAAGCAGTTCATCTTGTGTATTCACCTTTTGTTTGTACAACCCGATGTCATCCAATCTCATAAATAAAACTCTAATGGCATAAGATCTGGAGATCTTGGTGACCAGTTAATTGCACTAACATGACCAATCCAGCAACAAAAGTGTGATTGATACGTTCTCACAAATGTCCGGTAAAGTGTGGAGGGGCTCTGTCACGCTGGGAGTACATTGCAGTCCACATGGCCAAAGGAATGTCCTCAAGGTGTGCAACCAACAATTTTTCCGAAAGATGCAAGTTATATCCCACCATTCTCCCTGCTAAAATGACTGGAACAATCAATGTGTTACCAATCATGCCACACCTAACACTGATCAAAAAATGAACTTTGAAATTACGTAGTTTTCACTGCAGTGTGTATATTTTCCTGCAACCATCAATGATTATTGTGTGTGTTGGTGATTCAATTCTGTGTACACATGGCTTCATCAGTGAATAGTCTTACTGGAAGCAGATGACGTCTGTAATTTAACCAGTGTCAAAATTCAAGTCAGGTGTTGCTGTCACCAACGTGAATATTGCGGACACACCGTATGTGAAATCGGTTGGAATAGGGAATATGTTCACATGAAGTTTTTTCCTTGAAATGAACATTCCTGTCATATCATTGAATACTTGCTATTCCTCCAGGGAAACACTATATATTCTAGCATCTTGCAATCTCTGTTACATATTCAGTACCCAGGTAATTCAAAGCTGATAAGTATACATCTTTATATGGTTCAGAAAGTTCATGCAGTGCAAAGCAGTGTACAATGATACCGAAACAAAAGTTTGATATTTGTCTCCTTCATCCTCAGTACAGGACAGTCTCTCTTACAATGGAATCTGAGTGACCCAAACCTTTTTTTAACCCTCCCAACACATCCCTCTCCTCTCAGATGAATGAACTATTAGTTCCTAAAGCTAGGCAGTGAATCCTCTTACTTATATTGTGTATTGGCAGTACTACACATTTTGCTTCCTGGAGAGCAATTCAGTCTCATAATTTATTAGCTTACTCAAAACAGGTTTTTACTTTTATCACTGCAGAATTTTCCCCACAATATGTCTCAATTGCTGTACCTTTTTAGCACATCATGTTTATGACATAGTAGCAGCATTTTTTAATGTGTTAGCCATGCATAAAAACCAACACTTTAAAACTACAGCATATGATGGTAAGTGCACCCAAAAACAAAATCTACAGCAATTTTAATGAATACAAAACGGTAACATGTCACACACAGAGACAAAGAAAGATAAAAGGGTTGGTTTGATAAGTCTGGTAAAAAAAAAAGTTTGGTTTTTAAACAACTCACTTCTCAACAGTCTCCTCTGAAGGATAGACATTTGGTCCAGCAATCATGTAGCTTTTTCATCTCATCAGAAAAATAGGTTCTGTCAAACTCTTCAAAATACTTGTTGACTGCAACTACGAGGGCTATCCACAAAGTACATTACATTTTGGAATTAAAAATAAATAAAGTATTGGAATTTTTTTTTTATTATATACAGATGAAAGCCACACTTCAATACTATTTTTCTACATTGTTGCCATTTAAATTAAGGCACTTATCGTAGTGATGGACGAGCTTGGAAATTCCTTCGTCGTAAAATTCGGCCGCATGCACCTTCAACCACATGGTTACCTCTTCTTCAAGCTGTGCGTCGTCATCAAAACGCTGCATAGCCAACCACTTCTTCATTGCTGGGAATAAGTGGAAGTCGCTCGGTGCCAGGTCGGGACTGTACGGCGGATGAGGAAACAACTCCCACTTAAAAGATTCGAGAACTTCACGAGTGGCATTTGCAGTGTGGGCCCGGGCGTTGTCGTGAATCAGCAAGATCTTTGAGCCCAACTTTCCCCTGTGCTTGTTTTGTATTGCTCTTCTGAGGTTGTGCAGAGTTTGGCAATACCTTTGAGAGTTGATTGTAGTGCCTCTTTCCAGGAAATCCACAAAAGTCGTATTTCTACCGGGTTACTTATTAACCACGTGGTTGAAGGCGCAGGCGGCCGAATTTTACGACAAAGGAATTTCCAAGCCCGTCCATCGCTATGATAAGTGCCTTAATTTAAATGGCTACTATGTAGAAAAGTAGTATTTAAGTGTGGCTTTCATCTGTATATAATAAAAAAATTTCCAATACTTTATTTATTTTAAATTCCAAAACGTAATGTACTTTGTGGATAGCCCTGGTACAACGTCCTAATCTGATGAAAATTTCTTCCCAGAAAACCAAAGTTTCAAGTTACGGAACAGGAAGAAGTCATCTGAGGCTAGGTCTGCTGAATAGGGTGGATGAGGAATCAATTCAAAGCCCAATTTATGCACTTCTGCCATTGTTATCACCGATGTGTGGGATGGTGCATTATCCTGGTGAAAGAGAATGTTTTTGCTTGCCAACCTTGGTTTTTTCTCAGCAAACGGAAGTGTCAAACGATCCAATAATGAAACATCCAATTATGGTTCTGCCTTTTTCCAAGAAATCTACACGGATTATTCCTTGCTAAACCTAAAAAAACAGAGGCCATCACCTTACCGGCTGATAAAATGGTTTTTGCCTTCTTCAGTGCACTTTCACCAGCCTTGGTCCATTATTCTGACTGCCATTTTGACTCTGGTGTGTAATGATGGATCCAGGTTTCATCAACAGTCACAAATCAGCTCAAAATGTCTTGCAGGTTATGATTAAACAATGCCAGACATTGTGCCAAGATGCTGAGCCAGATGGGCTTTTAGTTAACTATGAGCAATTGCGGGACCCACCTTGGACACAGCTTCTTCATAGCAAATTCTCCATGCAGGATATTATGCACTCACTCAGTTAAGATACCTACAGCCTGAGCAATCTCACGATTTTTATCTGGCAGTCTTGCATTAGCGTGTCACTTTGTCATTGGTTTTCTTTGTGCTGACCTCAACTAGATGGCCAATGTGTCTTCCATGCTTGTCCAACAACATTTAAATTAATTCAAAAATAAATGGTCTCCAATGATGGTGCATGAACTTCATCCAATTCTGTTTTGATTTGTGCAGCATTCCAACCGTTCAAATGAAAATGTTTAGTTACAGCCTAAATCTTGGTTTTCTCTATTTTCAATCGCAGTTGGCACACTGATCAATTCAGGCGGCTGTCAACAATGAACTGGAGACCATACATTGGTGGAATTCTTTATTCAATCCTCGGAATAAGAAAGCTTACCAACCATGGAAGTGCAACGAAAATGGTCCATTCTTTCACAGAAATTTACCAGACTTATCAAACCACTCTCGTATACTTTACGAATGAAGTCTGTCATGTATCAGTAAGTTTTGTTTTTATTTTCATATGTATTTCAGAGTGACAGCTCCAATATCAGTTTCATGTTTCAAATGACACCTTCTGCCATGACCTGAGGAAGCAGTTACAACTGTGTACTGCAAGAATTTGCTTCACTCTTAGACCCTGGTAAAATTCCTCTAAGTTGTTTGGTTTTCTTTATACATATATCTTCAAATTAACTGAAGATAGAAAATATTGGAAGCAAACATTTTTACAGATATTTGTCTGAGTACACCTTTTTTTAAATATCTTTCACTATACCAAACACAGAAATTAAACATTTATTAATTGCAGTTCAAAACAATTTATTTTTTTCAGCTCAGTGATAAATTACAAGACATGATTGCTGGTTAGTACTTAGATTCAGGAAATGAAATGTGTAGCATTCCTACTCGGCACTTACAAAAGTGACATACCATCATAATCTTTGCATCTAAAAGTCTTTCCTTATGGAAGAGAGATGAACAGGTTGGGAAAAGTTCAAAAGGAAGAGTCAATTGCTTGGTGCCCTGGATGAGCTGGACCCACCTGTACCTGCAGTAAGGACGATTGAATTTTCCTCTGACACCATTTAATTTACTCACCTATCTTCCATTCCACACATGTAATAACCATGAAGGATTTTATCTTTGATCCAAGTTACTGCCTTTTTAGTAGCTTGAGGAACATCAGCATCATTTAGGTGCTTTCTATAAATCAAGGCAAGACCCGACATTGCCTCCTTGCGAATTTTGAACTGGAAAGAAAAGTAACAATCTCTAAATTCAAGTTGTGCCACTACTTTCCACTTCACCCCTTATGCCGAACTTTTAATTCACTCTTTCATCATGAAATACACACACACACACACACACACACACACACACACACACACAAGAAAGCATTATTAATGATCAATGCATGCACAAATTTACTGTGGAAAATATGCTCTCTCATCATAATTACGACAAGAATAAAGGTAATATAGGAATTATGATGCCAATTAATTATGTTGAGAAAATTGACAAAAAATGTCTTTCTCTGATTTTGTGTATTTCTATGTTTTTATGTAAATCAAATAATGGAAAATCCAGTATGGAATAATGACAATATTATGAAAAGAAAAGACTGCTGCTCACCATATAGCAGAGGGGTGAGACACAGACAGGTACAACAGAAAGACTACTAAACACACAAGTTTTTGGTCAGGAGGCCTCCTTCTGAAATAAACACACACACACACACACACACACACACACACACACACACACACACACACACAGTTCACACAAATGACCTTTGTCTCTGGCTGCAAAGCCAGAATGTTAGCAACTGAATTGAATTGAATTGAACTGTGTTTGGTGGGAGTAGCAATCTGGTTGGTGGGAGAAAGGAGGAAGCTGGGGCGAGGAGGGGGAGGGAGAACATGTTACAGGTTGGGGGGATGGGGAAGTGCTGTTTGTGGGAGCATAGAGGGACAAAGTGGAAAGAGGTTATGGCAGCTAGGTGCAGTCAGGAGGTTAGACGGAGGGCAAGAGGGGCGGAATAGGAGAGAAGTAAAAAGACTATGGGTGTGCTTGTGTAACAGAAGGCTGTGGAGTGGAAACAGAGGAGAGAGAAATGGGTGTATGACAATGACTAATGATGGCTGAGGCCAGGACAGACAAGATGTGAAGCAGTCATTACAATGAAGAACATTGTGAAGGGCAGTACACTCAGCAACTGGGTAGTCCAGCCGTTTCTTGGCCAGTTTTGCGGTGGCCATTCATGCTGATGAGACAGCTTGTTGGTTGTCATGCCCAATGTAGAATGAAGCACAGTGGTTGCAGTTTAGCTTGTAGATCACACGACTGGTTTCACAGGTAGCCCTGTCTTTGATGAGATAGGTGATGCTTGTGACCAGAGAGGAGTTAGGTGGTGGTGGTGGGAACATGTACGGGACAGGTCTTGCATTTAGGTCTATTACAGGGATATGAGCTGTGAGTCAAAGAGTTCGGAGCATGTGCTGTGTACGGATGGGTGAGGATTTTGGGTAGGTTCGATGGGCAATGGAATATTACTGTGACAGTGGTGGGGAGGATTGTGGGTAAGGCATTCTTCATTTCAGAGCACAGCGAGAGGTAGTCGAAAACCTGGTGGAGAATAGGATTCAGTTGCTCCAGTCCTGGGTAGTACCGAGTCACGACGGAAATGGTCCTATGTGGCCAGCTGGTGGGAATTTGGGAGGTGATAGGTGTCTGGAGAGATATGGCATGGGAGACCTGTTTCTGTACATGATTGGGACAGTAATACCCTCCATCTATCTCAGGCCTCCCCCCATGAACCATGGACCTTGCCGTTGGTGGGGAGGCTTGCGTGCCTCAACGATACAGATAGCCGTACCGTAGGTGCAACCACAACAGAGGGGTATCTGTTGAGAGGCCAGACAAACGTAAGGATCCTGAAGAGGGGCAACAGCCTTTTCAGTAGTTGCAGGGGCAACAGTCTGGATGATTGACTGATCTGGCCCTGTAACCCTAACCAAAACAGCCTTGCTGTGCTGGTACTGCGAATGGCTGAAACCAAGGGAAAACTACAGCCATAATTTTTCCCAAGGGTATGCAGCTTTACTGTATGATTAAATGATGATGGTGTTCTCTTGGGTAAAATATTCCGTAGGTGAAATAGTCCCCCATTCGGATCTCTGGGCGGGGACTACTCAAGAGGACATCGTTATCAGGAGAAAGAAAACTGGCGTTCTACGGATCGGAGCGTGGAATGTCAGGTCCCTTAATCGGGCAGGTAGGTTAGAAAATTTAAAAAGGGAAATGGATAGGTTAAAGTTAGATATAGTGGGAATTAGTGAAGTTCGGTGGCAGGAGGAACAAGACTTTTGGTCAGGTAAATACAGGGTTATAAATACAAAATCAAATAGGGGTAATGCAGGAATAGGTTTATAATGGAAAAAAAAACAGGAGTGCGGGTAAGCTGCTACAAACAGCATAGCGAACGCATTACTGTGGCAAAGATAGACATGAAGCCCACGCCTACTACAGTAGTAAAAGTTTATATGCCAACTAGCTCTGCAGATGATGAAGAAATTGATGAAATGTATGATGAGATAAAAGAAATTATTCAGGTAGTGAAGGGAGATGAAAATTTAATAGTCATGGGTGACTGGAATTCGACATTAGGAAAAGGTAGAGAAGGAAACGTAGTAGGTGAATATGGATTGGGGCTAAGAAATGAAAGAGGAAGCCGCCTGGTAGAATTTTGCACAGAGCATAACTTAATCATAGCTAACACATGGTTCAAGAATCATGAAAGAAGGTTGTATACATGGAAGAACCCTGGCGATACTAAAAGGTTTCGGATAGATTATATAATGGTAAGACAAGAGATTTAGGAACCAGATTTTAAATTGTAAGACATTTCCAGTGGCAAATGTGGACTCTGACCACAATCTATTGGTTATGAACTGTAGATTAAAACTGAAGAAACTGCAAAAAGGTGGGAATTTAAGGAGATGGGACTGGATAAACTGAAAGAACCAGAGGTTGTACAGAGTTTCAGGGAGAGCATAAGGGAACAATTGACAGGAATGGGGGAAAGAAATACAGTAGAAGAAGAATGGGTAGCTTTGAGGAATGAAATAGTGAAGGCAGCAGAGGATCAAGTACTTAAAAAGACAAGGGCTAGTAGAAATCCTTGGGTAACAGAAGAGATACTGAATTTAATTGATGAAAGGAGAAAATACAAAAATGCAGCAAGTGAAGCAGGCAAAAAGGAATACAAACACCTCAAAAATGAGATCAACAGGAAGTGCAAAATAGCTAAGCAGGGATGGCTAGAGGACAAATGTAAGGATGTAGAGGCTTATCTCATGAGGGGTAAGATAGATACTGCCTACAGGAAAATTAAAGAGACCTTTGGAGAAAAGAGAACCACTTGCATGAATATCAAGAGCTCAGATGGAAACTCAGTTATAAGCAAAGAAGGGAAAGCAGAAAGGTGGAAGGAGTATATAGACGGTCTGTACAAGTCGAAACAAGGCCCCGGCAGTAGACAATATTCCATTAGAACTACTGACAGCCTTGGGAGAGCCAGTCCTGACAAAACTCTACCATCTGGTGAGCAAGATGTATGAGACAGGCGAAATTCCCTCAGACTTCAAGAAGAATATAATAATTCCAATCCCAAAGAAAGCAGGTGTTGACAGATGTGAAAATTACCAAACTATCGGCTTAATAAGTCACAGCTGCCAAATACTAACGCGAATTCCTCACAGACGAATGGAAAAACTGGTAGAAGCCGATCTCGGGGAAGATCAGTTTGGATTCCGTAGAAATGTTGGAACACGTGAGGCAATACTGACCCTACGACATATATTAAAAGAAAGATTAAGGAAAGTCAAACCTACATTTCTAGCATTTGTAGACTTAGAGAAAGCTTTTGACAATGTTGACTGGAATACTCTCAAAGTCTGAAGGTGTCAGGGGTAAAATACAGGGAGCGAAAGGCTATTTACAATTTGTACAGAAACCAGATGGCAGTTATAAGAGTCGAGGGACACGAAAGGGAAGCAGTGGTTGGGAAGGGAGTGAGACAGGGTTGTAGCCTATCCCCGATGTTATTCAATCTGTATATTGAGCAAGCAGTAAAGGAAACAAAAGAAAAGTTCGGAGTAGGTATTAAAATCCATGGAGAAGAAATAAAAACTTTGAGGTTCGCTGATGACATTGTAATTCTGTCAGAGACAGCAAAGGACTTGGAAGAGCAGTTGAATGGAATGGACAGTGTCCTGAAAGGAGGGTATACGATGTACATCAACAAAAGCAAAATGAGAATAATGGAATGTAGTCGAATTAAGTCGGGTGATGCTGCAGTAATTAGATTAGGAAATGAGACACTTAAAGTAGTAAAGGAGTTTTGCTATTTGAGGAGCAAAAGAACTGATGATGGTCGAAGTAGAGAGGATATAAAATGTAGACTGGCAATGGCAAGGAAAGCATTTCTGAAGAAGAGAAAGTTGTTAACATCGAGTATTATTTAAGTGTCAGGAAGTCGTTTCCGAAAGTATTTGTATGGAGTACAGCCATGTATGGAAGTGAAACATGGACAATAAATAGTTTAGACAAGAGGAGAATAGAAGCTTTCGAAATGTGGTGCTACAGATGAATGCTGAAGATTAGATGGGTAGATCACATAACTAATGAGGAGGTATTGAATAGAATTGGGGAGAAGAGGAGTTTGTGGCACAACTTGACTAGAAGAAGGGATCGGTTGGACATGTTCTGAGGCATCAAGGGATCACCAATTTAGTACCGGAGGGCAGCATGGAGGGTAAAAATTGTGGAGGGAGACCAAGAGATGAATACATTAAGCAGATTCAGAAGGATGTAGGCTGCGGTAGGTACTGGGAGGTGAAGAGGCTTGCACAGGATAGAGCAGCATGGAGAGCTGCATCAAACCAGTCTCAGGACTGAAGACCACAACAACAACAACATCTCAGGCCTCAGTGAGATCCGTGGTAAATTTGAGAGGGACTGCTTGTCACTACAGATGTGATGGCCCCAGGTGGCTAGGCTGTATGTATGGAAGGGACTTGGTATAGAACGGGTGGCAGCTGTCTAAGTGAAGGTATTGCTGGTGGTTGGGAGGTTTTATGTGGACAGAGGTACTGATATACCCATCTTTGAGGTGGAGATCAACATCAAGGAAGGTGGCTTGTAGGTTTGAGAAGGACCAGGTGAAGCAGATGAGGGAGATGGCGTTGAGGTTATGGAGGAAGTTGGACAGGGTGTCCTCACCCTTAATCCACATCACAAAGATATCAACAATGAATCTGAACCAGGTGAGGGGTTTAAGAATGTGGGTATTAGGAACGATTCTCTTAGATGGCCCATGAATAGGCTAGCATAGTGTGGTGCCATGTGGTTGCCCACTGATATGCCCCAAATTTATTTGTAGATGATTCTTTCAAAGGACAAGTTACTGTGGGCGAGGATGTAGTTGATCACAGTGACCAGGAAGGAAGATGTACCTTGCCCAACGACCGATGGATTCCAAACCTACAAACTGGACATCTTTGTGAAGTGGAATGAGGGTGAGGTCACCCTATCTACATATTCCAGAATCTCAAGACCCTCTTCCCAATTCACTTCACCCGGTTCTCCTCAATCCAACAAGTCACTTTCCTTGATGTTGAACTCCACCTCAAAGACAGCTACAGCTGTACCTTCACACATCTCAACCTACCAACCACCACCAATACCTTCACTTCGCTATTACGTAGCGAGAAGTCCCTTTCATACAGCCTAGCCACCTGTGGCCATCGCATCTGTAGTGGTAAGAAGTCCCTCTCAAAACAAACCAAGGGCTCACTGGGGTCTTCTCAGACCTTAATTATTGTACCAGTCTTGTACAGAAATAAATCTCCCATGCCTTATCACTCCAGACACACACCATCTCCCAAGTCCCACCATCCGGTCACAGTGGAGCGTACCCCTCATGACTCACCCATCTCTCCCACAGCGACATTCCGTTGCCCATAGATCCTACACAATATCCTTGTCCATCTCTACACAGCCCCTGCTGCAAACCCCTTGCCTACTGGCTCATACCCCCGTAAAAGACCTAGATGCAAGACCCATCTCACCCCCCCCCCCCACCACCACCACCACCTGTCAAACCAGTCATTTGATCAACAAACTAAACTTTGTTCTATATGGGAATGGCAACCAACAAGCTGTTTGTCTGCATGAATGGCCACAGACAAATGTGACCATGAAACAGCTTGATCATACAGTTCCTTAGCATGCTGCCAATCACAAAGTTCTTCATTTTAATGACTGCTTCACAGCCTGTGTCATCTGAATCCTTTCCACCAACACCAGCTTTACTGAATTTCCCGCAATTTATCCTTCTTTCCTGTAACTCTCCTTCCCTGAACCTTCATTAGACATCATTGTTCACCCACCTATCCCATCCATTCCCACTCCACAACCTTCTATTCCAGAAAAGTACCCACAGTCTCTTTACTTCTCTCCTTTTCCACCCCCCTCCTGCCCTCTGTCTAACCTTCCTGACGGCATCTAGCTGCCCTATCCTGTCTCGACCTTGTCCTTGTATGCTCCCACAAACAGCACTTTACCGTTGCCCACCCATACCCTGCTCCCCCTTCCCCTCCCTGCCCCTGCCTCCTGCTACTTACACTGCTTCTCCCATCACACGCAGTTTGGTCCTGGCAGCCAAAGACAGTGGTCATGTGTGTGAGCTGCATTTGCACTTCGTGTGTGTTGTAGCTTTTTCTTGTGCCTGCCTGTGACTCAATGTGTCCACTATATGGTGAATAGCAATCTAGCCTTTTTCATAATGTTTTTAGGCAAAAAGGTTCATGGTGCAACACGCCTGATGTCTTGGATGAAACTGTACAAGTCGCTACTTCAAAATAGCATACATCACTTGTCAATGAAACTACAGCTGGCCATTAGCAGTGCTGCAAACACCAACCAAATCAGGGGCGCTGACTTGTAAAAAATATTGGGGGTGCCAATACTGGGGGCTTGCCCAGGGAAATTTTCTAAATTTTAGATGAAAAATAGCGAGTTTAAAGTTTTTTTAAAGCATTTTAGACTAATACGATCAACATTAGAACCCCGAAAGCTGGACTCTCGATAACTCAACACTCCGGCAAACTCGACAAGCACGACACATTTTTTGGCTCTGAAAAATGAAACAAAACATAAACACGCACGGTATTTTCGTAAAAAGCTAATTTAATTTACAGTAATAAACATGCTTATAGACTATTACAGAGCAGTGAATATAAGGCTCTGAAAAGACTGAAATTATATTTAAATAAATCCTAAACTGCCATTAAAAGAATGAAACACAAAATATTGCTGTCGCACAGTAATAGCACTTTGATTAATAAGTGGAATTGCTAATTTAAGCTTACTTTGAATAAGGCTCAGGGTTCATTAAACAAAAACAAAAACAAAAACTCAAAGTTAACGCTTTAATACAGTTAATAAAGTTAATACAGTATGCCTAATACTTCCAATCAAAAAGTATGTAAATAGTGGGTTTTAATTGAATCTTATACCCTAAAAATATTTAAGTATTTGAAAATAACAAATACAGTACTAATATTTCAAAACGAAAAGTTTAACATTATTCTCTATTTTATAAAGATTTTTAATATTGCTCTAAATGCCATTATTAGGGCTAGAGTGTCTTTAGAAAGGTGCAAATATCGACTGTCTGACTGGATTACTGAATATGAAGTAGCTGATGACTGGTCAGGTATCCAATTCATCCAAAAGATCAAGGTGGGCATTAAGAACAGCCAAGTTGTTCAATCGCTTCTGTCCTATTGTTGGTCGGAGATATGATTTCAAACGTCTAAGGGTGCTAAATGACCGTTCTGCTGTTGCTGTTGTGATTGAAACTACTTGGAGAAGCTTAATGCACTTCACTACTTCACGTAACATTTCTCCAATTGCAGGCTCTTGTGTAATATACTTTCTTACATCTCACATTTTTTAAGACCAGTTGTTTTTTATTAGCAATATAGGCTAACGTATTCAAGTGTACGCGCGGTCTCTCAATGTCTAGGTCATTTTTTTTAAACTCAGTCGATTTTTCCAAATTTGTTTCACCTCTGTTTACTAAAAGCAAGCACTTTTCTTCAGCTGCAATGACCTGTGTGAGTCCAGCTGAAGCAAACCTCTCAATAATGCAAGATTGCACCGTTTGACAAACTTCAATTTAATTAGCTTTGTAGTACTCCTTTGGGGTTTTGAAAGTGGGCATTGAGCTGGCTTCGTTTTTTCCACACTTCTTTGGTATACTTCAATTCCAAGGAAGCGAAGGATCATCAACTTGTGACGGTTTTTCTCTTTAATCACAATTCCCAAAAGTATTCAAAACTATCACGCCTTCCATTCAATATACAAATCAAACCCACATATATTTTTTCCAGATCAGCAACACTTAGATGAAGGCTCTGAATTTTTTCATTGACATCCTCTACTGGGTTCACGGCATGGCAATAAAGACGTAAAAAGAAATAAGACTTGAATTGTTAACATTGACTCAGGGTAGCCTGCACATTTGTAACATGCCTAAAATGTTTCAAAAAACTCTAGAAGTTCTTCAAAGTTTTTCAATATTCTCAAGATACTAGAAGCTCGCACAGTCCATCGAGTCGTGCAAAGGGGTCTTAGACCAGCTTAGTCGTTGGTGATCTCACAGCGTATGCTTCTGAAAAGTCCCATCCTTTTGTTGGATTCCCTTACAGTGTTTATTAAGTACTTGGTTAAAGCCTTAATATCCCTCATAGACCTAAGATGTCTGAGACTCTAAAACGGCCAAGTCTAAACTGTGAGCAGTGCAGTGCACGTAACATGCTTTTGGTTATATATCCAACCTAACCTTTTTAGTCCTTTGAACTTACCTCTCAAATTCAAGGCACCATCATAGCACTGTCCTCTTAAATTATCCATTGACAAATCAAGAGGAGCAAAAACATCTTTTAAAATACTAAACAGAGTTTGTGATTCTGTGTTGGGGGTCTCATATAAGCCAATCAAGTCTTCATTGATGATTAAGGAATCATCGACAGTACGAATACAAAATGACACTTGTTTGTGAATCGAAGAATCACTTGTTTTGTCAACCACAATAGAAAAATGTTCAGTCATCTTGATTGTAGCCAATACTTGTCTCAACACAGACTTTCCTAGTAGATCAATAATCTCGTTTTAAATATCGTGGGACATCCACTTATAATCCGAACGCTCTAACCAATCTTTAAACTCTGGTATGTCATTCTTTCGGAGTTCCAACAATTGAAAAAAATTTGATTTACATCTTCGTGTCCTCTAATTGCTAGTCCTTGTCAGCACAGAAATTGCACAGTAGTAAAAATAGTCTCAAGAGCTAAACCACCTATCTTCATATCACTATCTTACTGTTCATTCAATTGGGAGGCCACACTTTGGTTAGTGATAGAATTTAATGTGAGAACACCTTCTTTATACGTAAACATATTTTCATGAAGACGGAATTTTTCCAGAGCCTTTTTCCAGTTAGAAAACCCTATGGAAGTAAATGCATCTTCTTTTTTGAAGAAAATTGTAGTAGATGTTCAGCATATGCCTCTTTGCAGATTTTGCAAAAAACTTTTCCAGTAGATGCTTCATATTCTAGCCATGTATATTTGATCAACCAAGACTTCTGAAATGATCTTCCCTTACTGGATTGTCCAGGTTTTGGCTGTGAATGGTTCTCGCCTGAAGATGATGAAGCAACTGACGACACAATAATTATTGGAGGTTGACTTGCAGTATCATCAACTTCCAAGCGCGCATTTTTTGTAACAAATTAACCCATTGCAAACTTAATTCACAATACACTAGGAGACTAAAGTAAACAAATAAAATATAGTCATATAAAATGGTCCACTAGACACTAAAGTCTGAACACTAAACACGTCTGCAGCATGCACTGAACAAACTATCCACACTGAGTGACTGCGACAGCAGTTTGGGCTTTATTTAGCCAGGGCATCATAATGTCTCGAAGCATCAAGGCGACGAGAGGCGGAGTGTTCCAGGCGCTTTTGCTCCAGTCCTTTTGATGTCACTGTGGCCGCAGCGCTGGCCCACTGGTGCCAGACTTTACCCAAAGGTTCGCGCACCGGGACAGATTCTACGTGTGCCCGCAACACCATAACCCTATCATGATTCACACCACTCGTTTTCAGTTAACCTGCTTACTACCGTAATAATTCTTCAATTTTAACTCATTACTGAATGTATTTTAATAGGAAACTATCGTCAAGCAAGGAAAATAAAAAATTCCAACATAATTTTGTGATTTTACAGAGCATAATATAACAAATAATTTTCTTAAATTATTGGGGGGAGGGGGGGGGGGGCTCCACGTTCCCAAACGAATTTTTGAGGGGGCTCAGGCTCCCTCAGGCCCCATGGAGTTGGCACCTGTGAACCAGATGGTTGTAGAACTGTGATCTGTAGCATATTTCCGAGTTATCTGCCTGTGTGAAAATATATTGAGTATAAAGCACAACTGCAAAACAAAAATTAAAACCATGGACATGATTTTTTTTTGATGGCATGTTTTCTCATCTCATTAATTATATAAACAACAAATTAGGAGCACAAAATGAAGGAAGATGGCGAATGCTAATTTTTTTGTAGAAGTTGCCACTCAACATCAGTGGTTGTTCAGAATTAAAGTCTGCAAATATTTATACTACAATTAAACACGAAACACAGTCAAGACATTGTCCTATGGTAGATATACGCAGTCGAGACATTCATCCTATGGTTAGATATACGTTTTTTGCAATTATATTAACCATAATGTAAATTAAAATCATCACACAAATTTGCTCCCAGGCAACTCAAAAAAACGTGTCATTTCCTGATGTACAACTGTCAATCTAGTGTAGTTCAAATAGCTGAAATCAGGTAACTGTGGACATTTATAATGAAAACAATTTCATGTCACCACTTTGCCAGGTGCTTCGAAAGTTGTTTTTTTCCGCATTCCATTTAATAGGGTGTCAAGGGAAACAAAATAGTTTTTTGATTATTACCACTGTAAGTAGCCCTTACTACACACTACCAAAACAGTAATAAGCCCTTGTTTTTACTGTATAAAGGAATACAGATAAGCTTTGTTCTAAAAGAATGCCAAAATGTACGATTTTATGCATTGCCTGTTGGCTCAACTGACTGCTGAAATGACAGAAAAATCATTAAATAAACATCAGCCAAAAATCCAAGGCAAAAGGAAACTGGTAATGTCAACAAGTGGTCACAGAATCCTCAAGTATTTTGTAACATACGATCTGTCAATATTCTAAAATTTTAACCCACTGCAGACTGGTGAGTGTAGTACAATAAATCTTTTGCAGAAAAAAAAAACCAGTGCTTCCCATTCCCTATTAGCCCTCACGTAGATCAAATGTTATATACATATATAAAGTGAACAGAAGCAGCATGCAGCACACTACTCTGCACTGATGTGCAAGCTTTTGTTTGTTATGTCTACTAGCATTTGCAACAGATTATAATGGAGTCAGCACTGACAATTTGACTGGACACTCACATCACCCCAATTCAAATTAGCTCTCTGTAATCACCTCCTACCATTTCCATATAGAGGCTCTACTGTTAATCTGTTGTCATGACATATCATATCAATAAATACCACAAATAAATTATGAAATTCATTCTTAAACAGCTTTAATATATTTTGCTGTCAAATTGTGAAGACCAACACATTCATTCCAATCAATTAGTGATGAATTATATCACATGTAACTTCAACCATTTGCAGAAGCAGCCTACCCACAAAACTTATTTAGTAAATGAGCATGATCAGTAAATCACATTTCACCCATCAGATTTTCTATAGTGGTGTTACTGTATTTATGGGGCCGAATAGTCACAATGAAGTTTGTGTGAATCAACAAGTAACAAAAACTTATACAATATTAAACATTAGCACAAAAGGAGAAGTGTATTCTGAAACCATGATATGGCATCTATCTACACACAGGTAGTTATTTATATCATGTTCTGTAAATTCCATGAGGGAGGAGAGCCTTGATGGCTTGATGGATTTGCAAAATGACAGCTTCTACAGTGAGGTGATTAAAGTCATGGGATAGCAATATGCACATATACATATAGTGGCAGTGTACCACATACACAAGGAATAAAAAATGTGCATAGGTGGAGCTATCATTTTTACTCGGGTGGCCCATATGAAAAGGTTTCCACCCTGATTACGGCTGAACAATGGAGATTACATACTTTGAATTTGGAGCGGTAGTGTGAGGTAGATGCGTGGAGCATTCCATTTTGGAAATCATTAGGAAATTCAATAGTCTGTGTTCCAGTGTAAAGAGTGTGCTGAGAATAGCAAATTTTCAGGCATTACCTCTCACCAAAGACAATGCTGTGGCTGACAGCCTTCTCTTAAAAATCGAAACTGGTGGAGTTTTTGTAGAGTGCGAACAACCAAGCAAAGCGGCGCAAAATAATCACAGAAATCAACGTCGTACATATGACAAACGTATCACTTAGAACAGTGTGGTGAAACTTGGCATTAACGGGCTATGGCAACAGACAACCAACACTAAAGTGCGCGTCATATATCTTGGCGGCCGAGTTTAGGTTCGTTCTGCGCATCTGACGTCACAAAACACAGTCAGCCAATGAACAGAGAACGATGTTGCCACATCTCGACTGCAGTGCAGAGCACGGACGAGTGTCATCAGTTTCAGAAATGTTCAGTCATAAATAAAGTAATAGAACAAAAGCAATGTCTTGATAGCAGACTTTCTTTTATAGAAAATTTGGAAAAAGCATTCTTTATACCAATTGCTTCATATTCTATTAATTAAACCAAACAAGCAATAAGACTCCTAATTCAGGCGATAGCGAGGAAAGGTGTTTGTTTCAATCCTACGAACTGCTTTTTCGCAATAAACAACAGCGGTAATTGTTTATTTCCTATCGTACTTCGACGAAGCGTGAGTAATTCATAGTCATACCAACAATGTTTATAAGTAGTTGCGTGAGATGTTAGAGTCCTTATGGAGTTACACTGTCTGATGAGGTGAGATAGCGCAACGGTTAAGGTGTTGGGCTGCCAAGTGAAAGGTTATGAGTTCAAACCTTGTGTGGTGTTTAATATTTTCTTTATTTAAAACAATATTGGAGTGGCTTACTTCACGAATTTTATTCGTTTGATTGAAATTTCTAGTGCTTTGCCTCTTCATTAACTTTTTCGCTGCTGCAGACATGTGCTCCCCGCATTCCGAGCTGTGCGCGATTTTGTCATCACTGCACTTCTCGCCTGTGCAGACACATGGTGTTCCCACTGCTTTGTCACACTTATCATTCGATTTCCAAAAACTATTTGGCCAAAAAATTTGATTTTTACACGTCTTCTTGACTGATACCTTCCCCCCATAAATGACTTAATTTTGTTTTGATGTGCAGCATTAAATGTAGTAAACCATTGCACGAAATTTTGAAGAGTTTGCAGAGGTAAAAGTCCATAGCGTATACTTTCCGTATGGTCGATTTTAGTTGCCACAATGTTGAGAATGAAATGTGGACAAGATACCTAAATTTCATATAATATTTACTGTATAACAATATCTCATTTAATTTAAGTACCACATAGGTGTTGTATGTAATATTGAGAAATATTCCGTCTTTCGCGACTGTAATAAAAGTTTTATTTACACACGGCACGTTTGGCTTTATTTTAAAGCACTTCCATCGGTGAAAGGTATGGCACATACACAATGGTATTCATGTTCTATTTCTTGTTTTTGTTCCACAGTCGCAGTTTTACCAATGGTATTGAAATATATCCCTCTTCTGCAACTGTAATAAGCGACTTATTTAGACCAGACGCGTTTCTCTCTTTTGAAGCATCATGTATTTTGTGTCCTTCATTGCCAAGTCACCTTTCGTAGTTTTGTGCTGCGGTAGCACAATATTCAACGTTTGTGTTGGCTCATCTGTGTTTTAGCAAATAAATGCTGTTTGTATGTGCCACACACAAAATTATATTTGACATAGCTCTGAGCACTTCACTGACAGACGGTATATTCGAGACCTAATGTTTTTGTAAGTCCACAGTTTCGTTTAATGTATTTTGTCTACTTCCTTTTGATTGATTGAAGTGCTTTAAAATAAAGCCAAACGTGCCCAGTGTAAGTAAAACTTTTGTTACAGTCGCGAAAGGTGGAATATTTCTCAATATTACATACGACACTTATGTGGTACTTAAATGAAATGAAATATTAGGTATCTTGTCCACATTTCATTCTCAACATTGTGGCAACTAAAATCGACCATCCGGAAAGTATACTCTATGGGCTTTTACCTCTGCAAACTCTTCAAAATTTCGTGCAATGGTTTACTGTATTTAATGCTTCATCATAACTGCGTTGAACATCGATACAAAATTAAGTCATTTATGGGGGGAAGGTATCAGTCAAGAAGATAGGTAAAAATCTAATTTTTGAGCCAAATAGTTTTTGTGGAATCGAATGATAAAGAGTGTCAAAGCAGTCGGAACACAATGTGTCTGCACAGGCGAGCAGTGCAGTGACAAAATCGCTCACAGCGCGGAATGCAGGGAGCACGTCTTTGTAGCAGCGAAAGGGTTAATGCGGCCGTGGTGGCTTTACTTCACGAACTGCGCGCTCCCCCATAAACGTAAGCTTGCGAACTATGCTATACTATGGCGCTGCTTCTATTGGCGCGTGCGTCGTGTGCAACTGGCAACGCAGCAATCTCCCGCGTCTAGGCGGGCATGCGCGAGCCGCCAAGATAAAAGAATTGAACTATAGTGCCTTTGCTAACAGCATGACACTACCTGTGATGCCTATACTGCACTCATTACCACATCAGTTGGACCCTAGATAACAGGAAAACTGTGGCCTGGTCAGACGAGTCCAGATTTCAGCTGGTAAAAGCTGATGGAAGGGTTCGAGTGTGCTGGAGACCCCCATGAAACCCAGTTGTCAACAAGGCACTGTGCAAGCTAGTTGTGGCGCCATAATGGTGTGGGCTTTGTTTATGTGGAATAGACTGAGTCCTCTGGTCCAAGTAAACCAAGCACTGTCACTAATTGGTTATGTTCAGCTACTTGGAGACCATTTGTAGCCATTCATGGACTTTTTAATGTTCCCAAATGACAATGGCATTTTAAGTGATCTGGCCACCCAGATTACCCAACATGAATCCCATCAAACATTTATGGGCCTTAATATTGGGTTCGTGCACAAAATCATGCACCAGCAACACTTTCACAATTATGGACAGTTACAGAGGCAGCATGGCTCAGTATATCTGCAGGGGGCTTCCACGGACATGCTGAGTCCATGCCACATCGAGTTGCTGCATTGCGTCAGGCAAAGGGAAGTCCGACTCAATATTAAGAGATATCTACAACTTTTGTCACCTCAGTGTACTTTAGCAAGCAGTCACTGTAGGCTACTTATGTAAAGTGTACCAATCAGCTATGATTCGTATTTATCTATTCCAAATGGTACTGTGGGATTTTACTTGTTTCACAGAATACTATCACCTGCCTACATACTGGAAAATATTTTAAATAGGTTTAAGAGAAACATTATGTATTAATTGGTATTTAATATCCCAGAGCCCAAATATTCTGATAAATTACACAAGGAGTGGCTAATACAGCATTCTTTACTTTGTTTTGGAATATCTGGGGATTTCAAATTTTCTCCTGATATCTACTGACAACCAGTTAAAGAATTTGACACCAGAATGTAAAACACCATTCTAAACCCTACATTGATGCTTGTATCTAGAAATAAATTTTACTTCTGATGTTGTAGTTGTGTATTTCACAGTTCACCCTAAATTTACTTTTATTATTAACCAAGAACACCATTCGGTGTGTACAAATCCCACGACCACTGACGGGGCTTCTGCAATATTACTACCAATCTCCGTAGCAATCCCCCCCCCCCCCCTCCCTCCTCAGCTGCATTGCACCAGTACAGCACTGGGTGAAAGTATGCTAGCAATCCCACCTGCAAGTCAACACATTGATAAATATTTTTAAATGCAAAGCAGACAGCACTGAGCTTTGTGGTTGACACACTGGTACCAGGTTGTTATCAATCCAGATGCCTAAAAATTTTACATTTTCATTCTGTGGTTTTACTACATTGATATATATAAAGTATGTTACCAAGTACGTAACTTACGCTTAGAACAATAGAAAACAATACCTTTTTGTCTAATGTTCTTTCCTTTACAAACTCAAGAAGATCTTCACTATCAGACACAACCTCAAAATCCCTTTTGGCTGTTTGAACAATGGCCATCACAACTTCATATCTCACATTTTCTTCTGAATCATGCTGTCTCAACTTCAGTGTCTCTGTTATGTCCTTCCTCAGCTCAGGATGATTTAGGAGGAAATGCATGGAATGCTGCACACATTTAATGCGTATTGCCACACTAATGTCATTAAACCTGTTAATTGAAACACAGCATTAATAATACAAAAGAAACTTGAGAATTAAATTACACATACAATAAAGCAGTCTCATTATCTGACCCATCACATAATCATGTTTCAGGCAACCGATGCAGATGAAAATAAAGTTGGCACCTGCCTCCAGAAGTCAGAGATTACTTCCAATGGTAAAAAGTGCACACACAGCTGGAGGAAACAATATTACTTAGGCTGCATCCTGCATAAGCGACAGAAGCGACCAACTGCGCACCATGTCTTCAGACAACAAAAAACCACCACAGGTATAGTTACAGAACTGTCCTTGGTGAGCAACGCCCACGGCACTGCCTGTTCTCTGCTACAACTTGTGACGTATGAATTCAAATGTGTTTTAATCTTGTTGCTGGAGCACACAACAGTGAGAGCAACATCTACGAATCCTCTCTTTGAAGCACTGGATGGGACGCACCAGCTGCTATGAAATACTTAGCATCCGATTTTATGAGAAACATCTGATGAAACAATTTGATTCTTCTGTATCTTGCAGCTTGATGAAAGACCAAATTTATTTCATTGTTCGTCATAGTTACTGAGCAGCACGAAATTAAGTAAATGACTGTACAAAATTTTTAAGAATTTGCATTGGTAAAATAACAGTGCAAAGACTTTGTGTGCAGCACATATTAGGCCATACATTATTGGATACGAAATGTGGCCAATATATCAAAACTATATTTAAAGTTGAGAGCCAAATGATATCTATTTTCATTCTCAAGATATTGGCTATTAAATCCACAGACAGGTTGCTCGCGGCATGTCTTAATCCTTTCCTATGCATCGGGAATCAAGTGGTCATAAAAATCATCATCTTTTCATAAACAGTTAAAGATATCAAAATGAGGTTTTTTGGATACAACGGCACACAATAAGGACACATTTTGTCAATGAATAACAACCAATATATTTTTGTCAAATGTTTCTGCGGAGCAAAACCAGACTCCCTGTAAATTACACAATGAGTTTTTGTCCAAATTTTCATAGCAAAATTAAGTGTGAATAATGGGCAAATAGGGAATCACAGTGACCAATGTGAGGTCTACTTTTACAAGAAAATATTTAACTGCTTGAAAGTAATCAGCATAATTAAGAAAAACCTAATTACTGATCTGACGAAAAATTAAAATATTTCATGAATAACTGCTGCTATCTATGTGAATGAAATGTCAAAAAGTTCATCTGGTTTCTAAATTAAACTCAAAAATCAAAAAAATATTTTAAAAAATCAGTCCAATATCTTGTGCAATGATTTGTCTAAAAGAAATAAAATTGATCACAGAAACATTTCACACGCCTCTGAAAGAGGCTTGAATTCATATACAGAAAATGAGGTGTATCATGTGTTTCTCGAACATATTTCACTTATTACTTTTAGGCAAATCAGTTCATTAAACTTTAGACTCACTTTTCACAAACTTTGAATGCTTTACTTACGCACACTGTTTTGATTAACAGAAACATTTGGCCTTAACATTGATTTCTGATGAATTATGTTCCCAACAACCAAATATCAGTAAAATTTCATAGTTGTTGATTGTGTTTCATTAGGAATTTAATATATGTGATATACTGGGATAGGTATATATACATTTAAGGATCAAGTACTTTGGCAAAATCTTAAAAATGTACTTCGAGATGCACTGTAAACAGTACAGATAAAACTAACTACACGAAATTGGAGACAGGATTGTAACCAAGTCAGTTAAAACATAAGAAGTAGCCAGGACCGAACCCAGTACCAAAAATGATTCTGATTATTAGCCTATGATTCTACCATCACACCAAGGACACCTCCTCTGGAATATCACACGTTCCTCCATTTTTACTGCAGTCAGTCATTCTTCCGTACCTATCAGCTGCTAAGTTCGTCATCATGTTGGTAACACCCACTCTTTAATTTATTGATGAGATAATTGAATGTCTGTCTGCTCATTCACGTATGTTTGAAGAATGTGTCTAAACCAAACAACGGAAAGTCCTGGAAGCCATGTAACAGTATCATGAAAAGGATAGTGGCTACTCACCATATAATGGAGAAGTTGGGTCGCAGACAGGCAGACAAAAAGACTATCAAAATGTGAACTTTTCGGCCAACAAGCCCTTTGCGCATGCGCACCTGCACCCACACACCCACGCGAGCGTGCGCTCGCACGCGCACAGTCACTGGCTGCTGAGGCCAGATTGTTAGCAGCAGTGCATGATGGGAGAGGCAACTGGGTGGTAGGGGTAATGTGGTGGCTGGGGGAGGGGGAGGGATAGCAGGTAGGGGTGGGGGACAGTACTCTGCTGGTTGTGGGAGCACAGAGGGTGAGTTGGAGAGTCGGTAGGGTAACTAGCTGCAGTCAGAAAGTTACACGGAGGGCGGAGGGAGCAGGGAGGAAGTAGGGTGGTAGCGAAAATGGAGAGACATAAAAAGACTAGCAGTGCATTGGTGCCACAAAAGGCTGTGTAGTGCTGGCATCGGAACAGGTAGAGGCTAGAATGGTAAGGACAATGATTAACAAAACTAGGGGCCAGGAGCATTACAGGAATGTAGGATATATTGCAGGGAGAGTTTCCACCTGCGCAATCCAGAAAAGCTGATGATGGTGGGAAGGATTCAAATGGCACAGGTTGTGAAGCAGACACTGAAATGAAGAATGTTGGGTTGGGTGGTGTGCTGAGCAACAGGTGGTCCAGTTGTTTCTTGGCCACAGTTTGTCAGCGGCCATTCATGCAAACAGGCAGCTTGTTGGTTGCCATACCCAAGTAGAATGCAGCACGGTGGTTACAGCTTAGGTTGTAGATCACATGACTGGTTTAATAGATAGCCCCGCCTTTGATAGGATAGGTGATGTTTGTGACCAGACTGGAGTAGGTGGTGGTGGGAGGATGTATGGAACAGGTCTTGCATCTAGGTCTATTACAGAGATCTGAGCGATGAGTCAAAGGGTTGGGAGCAGGGATCGTGTACAGATGGACAGTGGAATACCACTGTGGGAAGGGTATTGGGTAGGACATTCCTCATTTCAGGGCACGACGAGAGGTAGTTGAAACCAGGGAGGAGAATGTGATTTAGTTGCTCCAGTCCTGAGTGATACTGAGGCGTGAAGGAAATGCTCCTCTGTGGATGACCGGTGGAACATGGGAGGTGGTGGGTGACTGGAGAGATAAGGCATGGTCTGACACCCTCAGTATATTTCGACAGAGACCACCCTACAGATGTGACTGGCACGGGGGGGCTAGGCTGTATCGAAGGGCCTTCTTGGTATGGAGTGGGTGGCAGCTGTCAAAGTGGAGGTATTGCTGGTGGCTGGTAGATTTGATTTGGATGGAGGTACTGATGTAGCCATCTTTGAGGTGGAGGTCAGCATCAACGAAGGAGGCTTGTTGGGTTGAGTGGGAGGAGGTGAAGTGAATGGGGAAGAAAATGTTGAGGTTCTAGAGGAATGTGGATAGGGTGTCCTCACCCTCGATCCAGATCAAAAAGATGTCATCGATGAATTTGAATGAAGTGACGGGTTTGGGATTCTGGGCGTTTAGGAAGGATTCCTCTCAATGGCCCATGAATAGGTTGGCACAGGATGGTGCCCTGTGGGTGCCCTTGGCCGTACTCCGTATTTGTTTGTTGGTAATGCCTTCAAAGTAAAAGTAATTGTAGGTGAGAATATAATTGGTCATAGCAACTAGGAAGGTGGTTGTTGGTTTGGAATCTGTGGAGTATTGAGAAAGGTAGTGTGCAAAAGTGATAAGGCCATTGGCATTAGGGATGTTAGTATAAAGGGAGGTGGCATCAATAGTGATGAGCATGGCAACATGTGGTAAAGGAACAGGAACTGTGGAGAGTTGGAGGAAATGGTTGATATCTTTTGTATAGGAAGGTTGGCTGCGGGTAATAGGCTGAAGGTGGTGTTCTATGAGAGCACAGATTCTCTCAGTGGCAGCACGTAACCGGCCACAATGGGGCATCCCGAATGGTTGCAAGTTTGTGGACTTTAGGAAACATGTAGAAGGTAGGAGTGCAGCGAGAGGTTGGGGTGAGGAAAGAGATTGACTCTGGCAAGAGGTTCTGAAATGGGCATAAGGATTTGAGGGGAGACTGGAGATCGTGATTGATTTCTGGAATGGGGCCACTATATGGCAGGGTTTGTTGGTGGATGAATCTGACAGCTTGCGGAGTTCTTCTGTCCGGTAAACTTTGTGGTTTCAAAGCCTTTGTCAACAGGTAGGATTATAAGATTGAGATCAGTTTTTAGGTGGTGAATTGCAGTTCTTTCTGCAGATGTAAGGTTAGTTTGCACATTGAGAAATTTGGGGAATGATGGTGAGGCACGCTTCCATGTTCAGAAATTCTGGAAAGTTAACAGGGGGTGATTTGGGAGCAGTGGAGGTGGGTCATAGTTGGATGGAGGAGTGAACTGAGTTAGGCAGTGTTCAACAATGGTCTTGGTTGAGTCCAATTGTTAGGGTTGGTGGTGAAAAGGTGTTTCCACTCTAGGGACTGGGAAGAACATGTTTGGTGATCTTCACATCTGATGATGCAAATTGTGAACTTCTCCATGAATATTCTTCCTTTTGTGAATTTACCGTATTTACTCGAATCTAAGCCGAACTTTTTTCCAGTTTTTGTAATCCAAAAAACCGCCTGCGGCTTAGAATCGAGTGCAAAGCAAGTGGAAGTTCTGAAAAATGTTGGTGTGTGCCGCCACAACTAACTTCTGCCGTCAAATATATGTAGTGCTACACAGGCATGTTTTGTAGGCACAAAGATAAATACTGGCACCAAAACCTCTGCATCAGTCAATAAATTAAAGAAAAAAAAGGTGGGAGACGAGTTTTTTCTCCGCCCCAAGTTTCGACCACTGCATTTTCGTACATTATCCAACGAAGTAAATACAAATTCCGTATTGTTCATCTTTGAATGTAGCAGCATTTCAATGTACTACAAAAATCCGACTGGCAAGACTGTTTGGGATGTTTGTCAATATGGCCAACTCTACGTTCTGAATTTTTTCCTACCTGTGAGAAGAGATGGTTGCTAATAGGAACTTTTATGAATTGTGAATCACATGCAGTATTCTCTTCACCATAAGAATAATAAGAATATAAACATTTTGCCTTGTATTGTTTCGTGTTTGCTGCTATCTCATTTAAATCCTGTCTGCCTAATAAACAACGAAACTAGAGTGAGACAAACAGCAAACGTGGAAGAACACACATATCGTGTCATGTTTATATTCGTATTATTCTTATGCCTAATAGTGATACAGTCAGAAATTAAGCACAGCAATTGACTAGATTTTTAATCTAAGATGACTCTAATTTCTGTGCAGAATGTAATGTACTAAAGAGGTGCCTGCAAAGATACTCAAACAGAGAAAAATTTTCACTAAACTCTCGTTCAGAACATCTTCTATCATACGCAGTCTATTATTTGGTTCTTGTTGATCATTATCAAAGAAAGCAGCAGTGTAAGTAACAACAAATAGCAGTCTCTCACCATTGTTTCGCTAATGAGACTTTTTATTAAAAAAAAAGCGGCTGTAGCGCGCACAAAAGCAAGCCATGCCACGAGTGGCGACAGGCCGTAAACACGCACCATCGGAATGCGACAAACAATGCATGTCACAGTACAGTAATGAATTTTCAGCTTAGAGTGACGTAAACACCTATAACAAAGAAAACGGCGCATATCAGTTCAAAGAAAAATAAGCAATCAATACAAACCAGACGAAGCACGAGAAAAAGGAAGGGTACCCGTATAAATAAGGACGGAACGCCTGACGCATAGCAATGGCTACCTGGTAAAGCTTAACTGCTAAGCTTACGACTCGAAACAAACTACAGTAGCTGTATTGTCAGTCATTTGACCTAAATTGTGTCTCATATTACAATGGACCAACTTTGTTTCGATTTGGAGATGCGGCCTAAAACTTTTCTCTCACCTTGAATTTCGAGTCTCAAATTTCAGGTGCGGCTTAGATTCGGGATTTTATTTATTTTTTTTCCTTGCTTTCGAGTCTCATTTTTCAGGTGTGGCTTAGATTCGAGTAAATAAGGTAAAGCACATCGCTCTTTTATCACCTCATTTTCCTAAGTAAAACTAATTTTGTTGCCTTACTCTCAAGCTCCAGCATTCTCTAGTTTACGGGCACCGTTTTATAGAAACGGCTGGTCAGCTCTAGAGCCACCTTGTAGCAGGAGATCGCTGCTTGCACACAAGACACCTGACCGTACTGCACAATGCTGCTGCTTGTTTCTGGAGTCTAACATATTCGGGTCTCAATTGCTGTTGGTCACTTCTGATGCTTGCATAGGGTGTGGCCTTAGGAATTAAGCAGAAGAGTATACTTTACCTTAGGGCAAAGAAGAGCCAACCATACAGGAAGAGAATAAAACCAGCATTAGCATGTGGGATTTCAAAAACTCAAAGGAAAATCGTACGCAAAAAATTATACAGAAATTATCAACAACAGAGAAAACGTAAGCTAGTGGTGATGAAGCATACACCGTAGAGGAGAGGTGGGGTGGAGGAGGGTGGGAAAGAGAGAGGAAGGAGGGGGGGGGGGGAGAGAGAGAGAGAGAGAGAGAGAGAGAGAGAGAGAGAGAGAGAGAGAGAGTGTGTCGAGTCAGAAAATAAGATGGGCTAAAAGGGAAAATAGTAAGTAAATAAATTTTAATCACGAGACTGTAACAGAAACAAGCTAGGACAGAGGGGCAGGAAGGGTGCAGAGAATATCAACAATAGACATCATTAGCCAAAGCAGAGATACAGTTCAGTTGTCTTGCCAACACACAAAACATCTCCTGTCGTTTATGGCATATGACATTTCAAATGTACAATAATTCCTATAAGCAATATGGCTGCAGTAGGTAGCACTAAACAAGTTGTGTGTCAGAGAGAGTCACCATATTGCAAGGAAATTACTTCATACAGCAAATCAGAACGTTGATCCTAAATGCCAAAACTCATTTTCTACAAAAATAATCAGTTTTTGAAAATACAATTGGATAGATAAAAAATCTACTCACCAAATTGCGGCAGGAGAAACACATGTAAAAGTTAAGAAACTGTGCAAGTTTTCGGAGGCAGTGGCTCTGTTTTCTGGCATAAGGGCTGAAGGCTGAGGAAGATAGATGAAAGAAAAGAACTGGCGAGATGTAGCGAACATATACAGTTCTGGAAAATTGCCCAGCTCCAGGTCAGGGGTAACTTAACAAATGGGATGAGAAGGAAAGACTGATTGTTGAGTCCCCAACAATCAATCTTTCCCACTCATCCCATCCAGTAAGTCTCCCCTGACCTGGGGTTCTGGTCAACTTTTGCGTAACTTTACTTGTTCCCAAAGTCTCACCACTCCTTTTCTTTCATCTCTCTTCCTTGCACTTCAACCCTTATGCCAGAAGGAGGAGCCTCCAACTCTGAAAGCTTGCACGTTTTCTTAACTTTTTACGTGTTCTCTCCTGCCGCCACTTGGTGAGTAGGTTTTCTATCTATCCAATTGTATTACAAAAGTAATTTTCTGCCTTTCATTAATGAACCCACTACTTGGGGAAAAAAGGGAGTAGGATCTCATCTGGAGTAATGTACTTTCCTTATAATTTATGACATTATTTGTCTGAAAATTGTTTCATTACCACTAACTAGCACTTAGTGTTCATAAAAACGAAAAAGTACATACTCTTTCTAAATATAAGGTTAACTACAAGAGACAAAAGGCAACTCCATGTAACTGAAGTTTAGTAAATATGCACTTAAAATTAATTTGGATGAGACAAGAAGTAGAGAGTATACCTCCCAAGGAATGCCCTCCAGAGTTGAGTATGGTGACGTGCAAGATTTGAGTCACGCTCGCTGAACATCCGTGCTAACAGAGAAACAGCACCTAACCGTTCAGACTCCTGACTGCTTTTCAGCTTGCACTCCAACTGTGGGAGTACTGCAAGTAACACACTCGGGCATATATGGTTCAGTTCATATATGAGATCATAAACTTTTCCACAAATCTCCAACTGCTTTTCTTCTTTCCCCAAAATGAGCACATGGTTGAAAAACTGCAATTAAGAGAAATACAATACATACAAGTTATTTACATCAAAATGACTACATCTGCAATGACCTATCAATATGATACAAAATCAGTGATGCCTAAAAGAAAGGAAATAAGATTTACAGCTTAACATTTTACTGATGAAATGGTCATCATGGATAGTGCACAAATTTTAGAAAAGGAAATAACCCCAAAAGAAGCATCTTCACTTTTGCTGGAACCTTAAGAACAAAGCAATATCAACAATGTTGAGAAACAAAATATTTTATGCAAGAGTAATCCATCGTAAGTTCTCTCTTACCAGAAAGATTGTGTGATACATGGGACAATAAGGAGTGTGAATTTAATCACTTAATATATTATAGCATTTATTGCAAATGTAAGGGCCATTCCTTGTCAAATTGCCTAATTTGGGAACATTTTCCTGCTCGACCATTACCGATTTCAGTGAAATTTTATGTGAACATTCGCACATGTCTTCAATGAACACTGAGACAGTTTAACATTTACTGAAGCAATACTGGCCAAGATATAGTCACTTGTTTGACTTCATACGCAACTTTGCACAGAGTGAGCATGAATTTCTGGCAACTTTCAGCTGTTATATCACAGGCAATATTTCGTTGAAAGAAATTTGTGTGTTCTCTTAAGAATAAAAATAAAAATAATTTTATGAGCTATATTCAGCCAGAAAATTTTAGGCAAAATAACCCAAAAAAACAGAAGCCGATAAAAGTTCAAAGTCTGGCCTCTTACGTCTCAGGTACTAACGGTATGACGAATGCGACACTTGGCATGCAGCAAGCTAACTACACAAGATCCTCAAATATAAAATGTAATTTACATACCACTTTCCAATGCTAAATAAATTAAGTGCAGAAGTTGAAGATTTTGTAAAAAGGTAAAAAATGCGATGTTTTCACCTGATTTTGCAAAAAATTATGTTCTACAAAACTTTCCAAAGTGGCCTCATTAGAAGTATCATGGTTTTAACCGCAAAGAAAAAAATGCATTTGATTATCCAGTGCAGTCAAAGTTGGGAGCAGAAATCATGGCAAGGAAAAAATGCAATAGAGCTCACAGAGTAAACAAATGCTGAGTGTGAAACTTATATGAAACAGCTCAGTAGCACAAGGATGTGGAATACAAAATTTCATTCACCTACTATTTTCAATAGTTTAATAGTTTACAAATTTGACAACACATTTTTCCAAAGGAGACTGGTTTTGAAATGTCGACAGAAGACAGTATTTATAAAAGTTTCCAATACATCGTATTTTCAAAAAAAAATTTGTCTTGCCACCAAATCTGTAGACTACTGGATAGTAGTAGGTGAATGAAATTTTGTGTTCCACATCCCTATGCTACCAAGCTACTGTGTATGAATTTTATGTTCAGCATTTCTTTACTCTATGATATATAGGGATCCGAAGTCTACATTTTTTTCCATGACATGATTTCCGTGCCAGCTCCGATTCAAATTATCTAGCATTGTCAGCCCACGATGGATAATCAAGTTTTTTTTTTTTCTTTGCAGTTAAAACCATGGCCTTTCTAATAGGCTCAGTTTGGAAAGTTTTGTAGAACATATTTTGTTGCAAAATCAAGTCGAACATACTGCATTTTTGACCTTTTTACAAATTCTTCAATTAAGTTGTTCAGTGCTCTAAAGGGGTACATAATAAACAAAATTTTATATTTACGACCCTTGTGTTGTTAGATTACTAAATGCCAAGTTTCACATTCATCATGCCTTAGCCAAATTTGAAGTTTTTTGGACACTAATTTTTTCGGGAAATTCTGCCAAAAATTTTCCAGCTGAATGTGGCTCTTAAGATTCGTTTCATTATTATTCTTAAGACAACAAAAGTTGTACAAGATAGCCATATTTCATTCTTTACAACAAATTATTGCCCAAGATAACAGCTTGAAGTCACCAGAAATACATGCTCGCTCTGCACAGCCGCGCATGGAATCAAAGGAGTATATCCTGGCCTGTGTTGCTTTGGCAGTCGTTAAACTTTACCAATGTTCATTGGAGACATGTGCGAATGTTCACATAAAATTTCAGCTAAACCCTTCATGGTCTTGCAGAGAGGCCTCGGTGGGTTGATATGGAATGACCTGAAACAGAATTACCCAGATCCATTTGAGAGTGGTAGCACACATACTGTGACAACATATATACATAAAAAAATTAGTTAATTCAGACATATCACAAAGTCTGCCTAACATATATCCCAACACAACATGTCAAATGAAAGAGTCATAACATGCAACTATTCCACTTATAGTCAGTTTACTTCACTGGCAGATCTCATCATTAGCAGATACATCAAGTCTCTGATAGTTGCAGGTCTCAGCTGTTCTATACTGCATGTCAAATTAAACACCTTTCAGTCATCTAGTTTCCAAACTTATTTTATTTGGCTACCAGTTTCAGCGTTTTACTATGCCATTTTCAGACCCCTGAATGACGAGCAGGAAGATTCTAACTCGGTTCTGACCAAAACAGGGGCCAGCAATACTGATATTTGTAGATTTTTGCTATAGTGATCACTTCAACCATCATCTGCCGACCCAGACTCAGAGCTGGTAGATGATGGTTGAAGTGATCGCTATAGCAAAAATCTACTAATACCAGTAATGCTGCCAGCTGTTTTGATCAGAACCGACAATGAATTTTCCTACACATCGGTCAGAGGCCTGGAGATGATGATGTAAAATGCTAAAACTGGTAGCTAAATAAAATAAGTTTGGAAACTAGATGGCTGAAAGGTGTTTAATTTGACATCCCTTAGCAGATACAGCTTAATAGAATGAAATGGAAGTTTATTTCACAGTGTGGGGCTCAATCCAGAATACTATTGAATATTTGACAAATCTTGTGTCCCCGAGTCTAATTTTTTTCTCTCCTCTATTAACTGAAGCTGCCCATGTTCAAATAACCATTAAAAGTAGGATGCCTTTGAAAATTGCCCTGAGGTTACAGGATATTTTAGACAGTTATTTTTGGGCATCCATAATCTTAATACTTCATGTTTTGGTGGTAAGTTTGTAGAAGCAAAGTGCACAAAATAAATATCCTATTTGTGATACGGAAAATACGTTATTAGGCCAATATATCCCAAATAGAATAACCAATTTGTTTATAGGAATTGGTTTTAAAAAGATGCTGGAAGAAACATGTCGCCCACCATGTGTGCAAACAAGAAGACATTTGCAAAAAAGGCATACTGTACTAAATTTTTATATAAAAATGACATTTCAGAATTAAAATTAATGTGTTCTATTCAAATTAAACATGCATTCATATGTATTACACTGTGAACAAATGTTTTGAAGTTTGTGAGTAGTAGAGTCAAAGAAATGCCAGTCAGTGTTTGCAAAGCACAACGCAGAGCACTGACTTACAGACATGCAGCATGTTAGGGCTCTTCCTGTTTCTCGGGCATAAACACAATGACGGCACCACCCTGTCCTGGTCTTCACGTTCCCAGGAAATACTCAATTTGGGGGTTTTGGGGGGGGGGGGGGGGTGTTTGAAGGTTTTATTACTTCATCACTAGTGGACAGAAAACTATTTTTCTGAAGTTCAGGTTTACTGTTTCAGATTAAAAAGTCTAGACAGCAACGAGTCAGAAGTTCGGGGATATCAAGTAACAGGTAATCTAACTTCACTGAAATATCATTCACAATACATCAGTCAGTCTCCTAACAAAAAAATTGAAGGTAGAATGTTACATCAAACCTTAGTCACAGACGGTACATTATTTATTTTTACTTAAAAATATGTATCAACACTTACAAATATAACTATCAAGTAGTAAAAAAACAATGCGGCCTTTAAACTTACAGTCTGAATGTATGGTTCCAGTGTATCACTACATTTAATTACCAACTCCTTAGCCAAAAGGTATGCGTTCTTTCGTTGAGTCTTATTTGGTTCCACAATGTTCATAAGTATAATATTCAGGAGCTCATTAGAGACCAAATCTGACTCAGTAATAAGTGGACATAGTACATCCAGCATAAAGCTCTTCACTTTACCAGAGTGTTCATCACTACAAGAGAAAATCATCCTGATATAATACAAGCATTTTTGAACTATATAAGTTTCAAAATAAAAAAAATATTCATAAAATTTAATACTTTAGTTGTTCTTAATATTCGTAAGAAAAGTATATATTTAATTTCAGTTATATTAATGAGAAATTTATGTTGAAATCTGAATAATTGTGTTTATATGTAAAGGTGTGACTAATTACTGTATATTTCGCAACAGAAAATACAAAAAGTTATGCTAATATACATAAAATACTACTTACTAACTCAAAACATAGTATTCTGTTGTTTCTTAAAATGTATGGAACTCAACAATACAGCCAAATAGGACTAAACACTACAAAGAGATATAACAAAATTTATTTTGATCCTTACATTCTAAATGACTTGGTACTTACTTGACAATTCTGAACATAAGTGAGAAAAGTTTACAAAATATTTCTTGGCAGTCATCCAACTCAAAACACATGTTAAATGACTTGACGTATGCCAAATTCTCCAAAAGATAAAAATAGCGCTTGAAAGCAGGATCTTTTGGATCTTTCAATCCTGACAACTGCTTTATAAGGAATAAGAAGATTGTCTGAAAATAACAGAAGACAACATGTTATGGCCTTCAGTGTGTATATTCATTTCCTACTCTTCCTAAAAGTACACTTAAAATTGTATTACACAGCAACGCTTTGGTTGTGTACAAAAAATGATATGAAAATTAAATGCAGTTCATACATAAACAAGACAAAAACACAAAGGTATGACATATTTGAAACCATAATATCACAACAGAACTCTGTACAATAGTTTTACAATGAAGAAATTTAAAATAAATGTTCAACGGTAAGTGAGTTGATGACAAACTCAAGAGCAGACAGGAAGTTCATACACAATTACCAGAATAAAATATCTGAAATAAAAAATGGTGAAACTGTATAAACAGGCTAAACTTAACCCAGCAGCACAAATAACACATTCAGCACAAAATAGACATAAATACAACTCAAAACTATGAGGGTTGAATGAAAAGTAATGCCTCCACCTTCATTAATTGGGTTTGGATGGGAATATTTTAATAAATCAAATGCAGTAATAATCCTTAGAATGTGGTCCTTAATTACCAATATTCACTTTTCCACATAGTCACCAGCCAATTGGATAAATTTCTGCCAACGATGAACAAGTTTACTGAAGCCATCACGGAAGAAGTTGACACTGTTTCCGCAACCACAGTCACAGTTCTCTCAATGTCTTCATCAGAAGGGTATGATGTCCCCGCAGATCATATTTCATTATCGGGAACAGATGGAAGTCAGATGGTGCTAAATCTGGACTGTATGGAGGATGCCGTACGGTGGTGAGATTCAGCCCCTTCCCTTTCAGACGCTTGTTAGCCGTTGTTTCAGAGTTCACAGCGTTGTGATGTAACGATCTGAATTTATTGTAGTTCCACAATCAAGGAAATCAACATGGATAACACCACCTGCATTCCAGAACACTGTAGCCATGATTTTTCCAGCTGAGGGCAGCGTCTTGAATTTATTTTTCTGGGGCGAGTCTGTGTGTCGATATTCCATATACTAACGTTTCATCTCCGGGTCTTAATGGTGTACCCACATTTCGTCTCCTGTCACAATTGGATGGAGAAAGGCACCACTTTCATTCTCGTAATGCGAGAGGAGTTCCTGGCAAATTTCAAGTCTGTGTGCTTTCATTTCAGGAGTCAGCACCCGGTGAACCCATCGTGCACATATCTTCCGATAGCCAAGCAAAGCAGTAATGTGACCCACATGTTCTTGTGAAATGCTGATTGTGCTTGCAATTTTTCTCCGAGTGATACGACGATTGTCCTGAATCAATCTGTCAATATTTTGCTTCAGAAACTCATTGGCTGCTGTCACAGGACACCCAACTCTTTGTGTGTCATGCAGGTCAGATGTTTCTGCCTCAACGTATTTAAACTTACTCACCCAATGACGCACAGTATTCACATCAACACAATCACCATAAACCACTTTCATTCTCTGATGAACCTCCTTTGGGGTGACACCTTCTGCTGTCTAGAATTTAATGACTGCACATTGCTTAAATCGCATTGACCAACCATCAGCGCAGGGTTCCATACTTTACACTGTAACCACACAACCATTCACTGCTACGACTTCCTGCCGACTGGAGCTGTAGAGAAGAAGCTACAGAACAAGTCAGTACCTGACAAATACCAATGCTGCCAACTGTTGAAGAGTTACGAAGGTGGAGGCATAACTTTTCAGTCAATCCTCATAATATTAACATCAATAACCAAGTTTTAGTTATATTGTAACTGACAATGTGGTAATCATGAAATGAACATTGTATTTACTAACAATAAGAGCATGCAGCAATTGTATTTTTGTATTCTTTTATATTCATTGTAAATGAAGTTGAGAACTCAAATGTCAATCTGCCTATGCAGTTTGAAGCAACTCTCAAAAATCCATGAGAAAATTGAATCATAGTGAAATCTGTGGGACTGAAATCCAAGCCATATGCCACAGAATCTCAATTACTCTCTAGACTCCGTTAGTCACTGCTGCAGTACAGCTCCAAAAGCTTATCTGAATGTGCCATAACATGTTCCTAAGTTTCATCAGAAATACAAAGCATGAAAAAGTAAGAAATCAAAATAATTTCAGATGCCAAGAACAAAGCAAAGTCTCATATCTTCACTGGTCATAAAACTAGAAGATAATAACTCTAGAGTCATCACTGTATGATTATGTCAGAGATGGTGTGGTGTTCTGACCACTGTCAGTAATGAAAAATTGTATTAGGCATACTTTGTATAACAGATTTACTTTTAAAATTTCACACAAGAAATTCATATTGTGACTGTTATCAACAATTTTTGCTGTCACTTGGATACATTTTTTTCTTGTATGTTCTTGAGTCTGATAAATTTTTATTTTTCTGAATAAAAACTGTAGTGAAACATTGGTGACATGTATGCCGACTAACAAACAACGAGAAGTGAATGAGAAAATTAGCAAATAATAGATAAAAGGTACCCAAAAAAAGAATATCAATGGCAGCACTACGAAAGAAGAGTAAAATAGAACTGGTTTCAAGAGCATATCTACAGGATAGAAAGTGAGAATTTACCAAAAAAAAGAATACACACCTTAACCTGCTCTGGATCCTTGTACGGAGCCTCTGGTGCATATACCCTGAGGACATCTGCAATACAGCAAGCAATGAGTAACTGGACATCTCGGCTTGGGTGATGCAAAAAGTAGTCATCAGCCAGATGTAATGCCAATGGAATGTACTGTTGATACATGCCCTCATCTTGGTCCATTGCTTGCAATGTATGCGCCAATGTCTGCAAAATAATAATTATGAAATAAATCTGTGTCACAAAATTTCTGAACTAAGAAACACAGGCCCCTATCACACTGAATTTCAAGAGAAGACAACAGTTCAAGTGATTGCTGGTAAGTAAAGCAGTTATCAATATGTAGACTTTTTTTTATTTTTTATTTATTTTTTGAGCACTACTGTGGTTTACAAGACACTGTCCAATTGGAGGTGGTAAGCTATTCCCTTCCTCCAACCTTCGAACTCGCACAGCCAATTATAGGGGAACCTACAATATAATGCGGATTATGAAGCACTGTGCAACTCACCATTTTACACATCAACAAACACTGCTGGAGGTAAAAGAAGTGGTAAGTGACACATAAAAATCATAGGTCTGTCTGGAAATCAAACACGAGACCTTTGGATCAGTGATCAGTTTGTTCGTATAGCATCTGAACCGTGACAGGTAAAAAGATCATTCTTTCACACTAGCTCACAGCACTACTGAACATGAGTATACATAATACCCACAAGTAAAATTTATTGAAGCATTAATTTTTTTTTGCATACCACCATTATTTTTCAAACCATTTCAAGCAGTGGCCATCTGAAATTTCTCTCAAGAAAATTTCCGCTAACATGCTGATATGTTGCAATGATTATTACACTAATAAATAATAGTACTAAAATAAAATATAACACTAAGGTTATTTCTTGGGATATGTAACACACTGCATCCTGAGTAGTAACATTTCCGTGTCAGTGCCTCATATAGCTTTCTTTTAAGTGGCTCTAAATTCATCTGTATTAAATTGTTCCCTTTTAATTTATCACTAATTTTCATTCCCATGCACTGAGGTCCCTGGGCACACAGTTGGACGCAGTAGGTGGGGAGCATGAAATTTTCTTCGTTTCTAGTACCATGTGAATGGACAAAATGGTTTCCCTCATATAATTCATGTATGATGTACAAAAATATAATAATCTCATATGTATAGGGATGACAGAGTTAATATTTTAAGTTTTCTAAACAAGGGACGACGTGATTTTTTATGATTTGCGGTGCAAATATTTCGAGTGGTTTTTTTTTCTGCATTTTTAGTATCCGCACTATGTTTGTCGAGTTGCCCCCAAAAACTATACTGTACCTGAATGAGATTTTCACTCTGCAGCGGAGTGTGCACCGATATGAAACTTCCTGGCAGGTTAAAACTGTGTGCCGGACCGAGACTCAAACTAGGGACCTTTGCCTTTCGCGGGCAAGTGCTCTACCAACTGAGCTACCCAAGTACGACTCACGCCCCGTCCTAACAGCTTTACTTCTGCCAGTACCTCGCCTCCTACCTCCTAGAGCACTTGCCTGCGAAAGGCAAAGGTCCCGAGTTCGAGTCTCGGTCCGGCACACAGTTTTAACCTGCCAGGAAGTTTCAATACCGTACCTAATAATGGATTCAATGTAGCTTGTATATGCTACTTTCTATGTGTCAGTGTCAGCTGCAGTTGATAAAATTTGCATTGCAAATGCAAAGCTGCTCAGTTTGTTTGCTAGGTATACAATGTGTGCCTGCCAGCTTAAACTTTTATCTATATTAAAACCTAAGAATTTGCTCCTTCTATATCTTGGTTGTTGAGAACAATCTTAACCTGCTCACATTTTGACTGTTTGGTTTTGAATTGCATCATGTGGGTCTTAGATATGTTTAGATTCAACCCATTTAGCTGAAGCCAAGATTCTAAGGTACTAATCACAGATTTGGGAATTTTTCCCGAATCCTGATTTTCGTCTAAGACACAAGTATCATCTGCAAACAGAACTGATGGGTAGCTGATATTTGATGGTAAGTCATTAACATAGAAGAGAAATAGGACTGGGTCTAATATGGAGCCTAGGCAATGAATCTCATTTGTGTCATGGGTTGGTGATGAATTTAGACTGGCACTGCTGTATGTAATACCTGAAATAAACCATTAGCAATTATGCACCACTGTGGCCTACACTTGGTATACAAATTTATAAACATGTAACAAGCAAAATATGACTACCAAATGGCCCAGAAGGAGCGAAGTGTGACAGCAGTCACAGAACTGACTCATTCATTGGGTGCATATGACACCAACATTGTACAAAGAACAAACAACGTACATGGTTCCGAAACTTCCTGGAAGATTAAAACTGAGTGCCAGAGCAGGATTCTAACTGCACTTTAGATGGGCAACACACTTACCAGCAGGGCACTCAGAAAAGCTTCAGAGAAGTTTGGCAAGATGGTGAGAGGTTATTGATCTATTACCTGTTGGCTTTGACCCAGGATGCTCTGTCGCCTTTCGTTTAACAATTTTTCTGATGTTTCACCAGCACAAATGACTGGCATTGTCAAAGATTCAATCTCTATTGCTGTATCTGTCACCAGGAATGGAGGCTGAATCTCTGACAATGGCAGCCATTCATGCAGCGAAAACATCTAAAATATCAAACAAACAAACTTCAGCCAAGGATCCCAAGACAAATGCGAATAGGCAACACATTATCAATATTATATCCTCTAATGAATTTTTAAAGTTAATTTGCAAAATGTCACAACTATAACAATGGACTACTAAATGGGGTAGAAATTACGTAGTGGACCCTTCTCATATTTTTCATTGTTTATGTTCGATATATGGGTGCAATATGCACCAAAACACTCATAATCTCATCTGCAAGGCCACTGTAAAGGATTGATTAATTTTCAATGTTCTATATTTTTCAAAGTATTAAATGTACAAATATTACTGGTGCATACGCAGAACCGTAAACTCACAGAGTATGCTGGCATTATGAGTGTAGTACCTTGAGAAAATGGTGACAAAACAAGGGGATTAATATATCACCTCCACACTGATATTCCGCAACAAAGCAACCTTCCATTTATGTGGAAAGGTTGTTCACCACACTGTAGAGTGTAGGACACTGAAAATTCTCATGAAACAGTGGAACATCAACAAGAGTTACTGAAGGTTAATGTTCTCCGTGCAATGTCACTGACGAAGCTGTAAGGGCCATTCCTCATCTGTGAGAAGACTGTGATAGCTACTTCTTACCTTGATATGTTGGAGTAGTAGTTGTTTCCACACCTGACTGCTGATTCCAAGAATTTCATCCTCCAACAAGATGGGGCACCCACTCATTAGAGCGGCAACGTTCATCGCTACTAAGTGACTAACTTCTGCTTCGATGGACTGAGCAGACCATGTTCATGTAATCCCAATGCCAAGAACACTGGAACAGCTCTTAGAATGCATCAATGCTGCTTTGATGACCACTGATAGTATGTTCCATGTAAAAAATGGAATAAACTGACTACTGCTTGGAGGAGTGTCATGCAAGCAGAGGTTTAAACTCCAGGTTGTAAACATAATACCTTGAAAATAATAGAAGTTATCAACTTCCAACATGACCTAGACCTTGGGCTACAATATAGATCATCACAATCGAGATCTCTTTCCCTGTGGGTTGGCGGGAGGGGGGGGGGGGCGGGGGAGTACGGTATTGCACCAACACACTATGGACCCAAAACTGATTTGAAAAGAGAGAAAACTCTCTTTGTCTTATTTCCACATTTGGTACTCAATATACTATTTCCTTGTTTTTACGCCCCTTGGTTCTTCTAATATGTTGTTGTGGTGTTCAGTCCGAAGACTAGTATGATGCAGCTCTCCATGCTACTCTACCCTGTGCAAGCCTTGTCATCTCTGAATAACTACTGCAACCGAAATCCTTCTGAATCTGCTTACTCTACAAGTTTTAACCCCCCCCCCCCCCCCTCCAATACTAAATTGGTGATCCCTTGACGTCTTAGAATGTGTCCAATTAACCAACCTCTTCTTTTAGTCTAGTTGTGCGACAAATGTCTTGTCTCCCCTGTTCCATTCAGTATCCCTTCATTACACTATCAACCCATCCGATCTCTTGTGTTCTTCTGTATCACCAAACTCCAAAAGCTTCTCTTCTTGTCTAAACTGTTTATCGTCCATGTTTCACTTTAATATACAGTTACACTGCAGCAAATACCATCAGAAAAGTATTCCAAACACTTAAATCTGTGTTTATTGTTAACAAATTCCTCTTCTTCAGAAAAACTTTTCTTGCCATTGCCAGTCTACACTTTATTTCCTCTTTGCTTCGGCCATCATCACTTACTTTGCTGGCTAAATAGAAAAACTTGTCTATTACTTTTAGTGTCGAGTTTCCTAATCTAATTTTCTCAGCATCACTTGATTTAATTTGGCTACATTCCATTACCTTTGTTTTGCTTGTGTTGATGTTCATCTTATAGCTTCCTTTCAATGTGACATCCATTCCATTCAACTGCTCTTGCAAGTCCTTTGCTGCCTCTGACAGAATTACAATGTCATTGACAGACCTCAAACGTTTTATTTCTTCTTGCTGAACTTTCAATTCCCACTCCAAATTTTTCTTTGGTTTCCTTTATTGTTTGCTCAATGTACAGATTGAATAACAATCCTGTCTCACTGCCTCCTCAACCACTGCTTCCCTTCCATGGCCCCTGACTCTTGTAACTGCCAACTGGTTACTGTACAACTGGAAAACAGCCTTTTGCTCCCAGTGTTTTACCCATGATACCTTCAGAATTTCAAAGAGAGTACTCTAATATAACTCTCTATAATTTTAACAGGTACAATGAGAGTAAATATCAAATTGAATAAGGTGGCTATTAAAAAGGCAGTGAGAGTTTCAAGCAAATGCAATGTGATCTTCACATTTGCTGAATGAAACAAAACTATTGAAATATGCATTGATGAGGATATCAAAAGATGAAAAGAAAATTCACTATGTGAGACAAACAACTGAAATCAATAAAAGTACGGAGAAAAGAAAACAACCTAGTGTTGGGTAGACATCACATTTCCATCAAGTTACGGTGGTAACAAACAGAGAAATTGTACTGAGTTTCCAAGATCTCCTTAAATACTAGAACAGTTCAAGAGATGCATTGGAAGCACAGACAGTTCATAATAACAACAATAAAATTCTGGAAGTAATGCTCGTTGAAGTATAGGAAGCCATTTGAGATATGAAGAAAGAGTAAGGGCCTGGAAGTGAAAATGTTTCAATAGAAATGGTGGAAACCGGATGAAATTACACAAAAGGAATTTATTCACAGAATGTCTGAGAAAGAAAATATTTTCTCAAAATTTAAACATTGCAGCAATCATTCTATTTCACAAGAATAGAGTGAGAAAAGACAAAATTCCACTGCCCCATGAATCTCCTATCCATAGTAATGGAATGGAAATGAAGTCCCATGCTTCTTGACAAAGCACAGGGGAACGATGCAGGAGACCCGCACTGCCATACTAGGCAAGGTCCTAATAAAGGTGGTTTATTCACTAAAACTATATGCATCTTTGAAATTGCCTCCATCAGGTATCATCGGAGTACTGAAAATGTTAGAACTGAAAAAAGTTGGTCAAAGCAATCTATTCACTGCTGCCCCAAAGGAAATTTTCACTTCATTCCCTGGAGATGCACAGGACAGTATAAATTTATTTGTGTAATAGTAAGGATGTTTTTTTAGAATAATACATGATTTATCACTTTAAAAAAAAGAAAAAAAAGTATACCAATCTATATTAATCACCCGAGCATTTGTTGGATGTGATTTGGGAAAACCACAGATACCTAAACAAGGATAGTCAGAGTATGAGCCTACATTTTCCTGAATCTGAGGCCAGTGTCCTACAAATGAACTACTTCACTTGGCTTATATAGAATGTACGATCTTCTTAAGCCCATTCATACTTGGAATATTTCAGTTTGATAAACTGGGAAATAGTTACTCATTGTAAACTGGATCTTTCAAAATGTATCATTCAGTGCAACACACACACACACACACACACACACACACACACACACACATTTGCAGATTATTCGATGACCACAACTATGTTGCTATGCCTCTATTACAAATTCACATCTTCCTCTGTGCCTTTAGTGCAATTATATCTCGACACTGAACTGAAGAACCTAATATACCTAATTTGAAAGTAGGCCTGGAAATCAATTACAATGCCACAGTTATTTTAATTCGAAAGTTGGGAGAAGGCAAGGGTATAACACTTCAAATGTGAACATTCAATGAAGGCATGCAATGTTGAAACCAACATTACAGTTAAAGGCAATTTTTTAAGTACATAACAGATGCTTATATTTAAAGGAGTACAAGTTAATAATGTAGTCACCGAACCGCCTTAAAAGTTTTTGTATTTAGGGTAGCTGCTGTAAACATAATTTTCAAACTAAGCTTCCATTGCAGTGAGAAGAAAGCTTATAACCAATGATCTATTATTAGTTTTTATTTGTGACAGTGAGGCTTGGGACTTTTCATGCAAAAACATCACAAGAGAGGGCTGCTTAGTGAACAATGAATAAATGCATAAAGGAAATTACTAGGAAAGCAGGCAAACAAATGGATACAGGAAAAAACAAAAAATTTGGTTTTGCTGTCCACTATTTTATTTCTGAACACCAGCATTGGCTAATACTACTTTTTGTACTCCTGCAACTCTCCTTACAGGCCTACACAAAGTGAGGTAACACAGTGATTAAAGGCCTGAACTCTCACTGGGCTGAAGTGTGTTCATGGCTCCACACCATCATTCAGACTTAGATTAAAATGAATGTTGAAATGATCCCTTTGGAACAGACATAACTTATTTCCTTCCCAATCCTTTTCCAGTCCCAAACTTCTGACCTATCTTTAATTAACTTTATGTTGATTGGAAATTAAACCATAATCTTAATCCTCCTCCAGTATCCATTTCCAAGGAAAGATATGTCACACTAAATTAAATAAACTTACCCATACAATCAAATGTACTGATATACTCATTAAAACTTACTTTGAGCCTTCTAATAAGTTCATCCGGACCAAGGTCATCAGTGACTGGCCGGCAGCCCTGAGGGTACACTATATCATGTGGCATCCTTTTTCCTTAGAACACCATCCACAACCTATAAAAACAACAACACAGAAAACTTAAGTGGCAAACAACAAAGTCCACCAACAAACATTAAAATTTAGTCTTTCTTTCTACACTCACATGTATGAAATTACATAACAGAACATAAAAATCAGACAACTAGGGGGACAGAACATAACAGTATGGCAACAGAGAACACTTGGTAGCTACATTATACCAGTATCCACCAAAATCAGACAATCCTAGCTCTCAATCATTCACCTACAGAATGAGGAAAAAAATAATTTCCCCTGCACATAACTCACTAATCTCGTTTGCAAGGTTTCTTTGATAGGTTCTGCGTCTGCTTGGAAAGAAACATACAACACAGCAATGGTGTAGAATAGGTAGCACTAGTCTCTCATATGCTGTTTCTTGAAAATATGTCTTTCATATTGCTTCCCCAGATGATGATGAGAAGATTTCACAAGATCTAAACAATTTATAGGATTGTAGCCAGGTGACATCTTTTACAACTGCCAAAGATGCCATGCAGTTGCATTCCCATAAGTTGTATGATTATTTTATTCACCAGGAGGGACACCAGTTTCACAGAATTTAAAAGTTCGTGAATAAATCATAATCTGACGTCCCTCATTAATGATATAATCTGATACTAACTACTATACAGAACAGCACAACTAGTGATGAATCAGAATAATGATGAGCCTATTTAACATGAAATATTATGGTTAGAAAAAAGTGACAACTGTACAATAGTGTAGCTTATACCAAGTTTGTATACTCAAAGCTGAAAATGTTAAGAATACAAGAGAAACAAAAGGTTATAAAACAGGATGTGATTACAGTGCAAGCATTGCAGTTAACTGTATGGAACTACTTCCAAACAGACTGAACAAATCCACGCAGCTACTACGCATACAACAGAAAATTCCAGAATGGAATTGTGTATAAGACGGTAGACTGCTATCCACCAAGTACTAGCATTGGGAGGCAACAGTGGCAGAGTATTTTGTTAGATCTCATTCCACCAGGCAGCAGTAACAGCTGTGTATGATGTTACTAACATTGACAAAGGACTTTACTGATGGGCCCTACACACTACCTGATCTTCCGCCTAGTTATGTGCCTGACCACCAGTTGGTGTGTACTGTATTTAGTGGATAGTTATCTATTTTTGTATACCTATTATGCTTCTATGTATGGTAGTTTAAACTAAACTCGCTTCCTCAAAGAAGTATTTGGACAGAAATTGTGCAATAATATGAGCATGTAACTGGCATTCTTTAAACTCAAATTTGCCATAGATTGTTAAGTACATCAGAAACACGAAACCCACTCTCATCCTCCTCCACACTCAGTGACTACCTCAACTCAAGGTTGTATACCTCCTAGTTAGATCTGTCACATTTATGGGTGAAGGGTACCAAGGGTGTTACATAAATATCTAACTAGGGCCTATGTCCTCATGGTTTTAGGGCTATTATGCGACATCCATTTAACTATTAAATGGTCATCTTTGTGTATGCTGATTTCTTAAAAAATCATTTTACGTTTATGTCAATATCATACATAATTAACCTAGCTTTTTCTACAATCCAGCAAACTCCAACATAAGATAAATGTGATGTAAATAACAAACGCAAAGAACGACTGACCAAATAAATGGCTATGCGGAACAGGAAAAACAATGAAATTTGTTGTCATAAAACACAACACTAAACACTATATGCGTGGGCGCTGTAGCAGCAGCTCTGTACGAACTGAATAAACGATAAAAGATCGTGATGCGTCGAATGTTAAATTTATAAATTCGGGTTCAGAAACGGAGTACCGTTTTCCATAGCTTTTTGGAGTACACCAAAGTCTGGATTACGATGCACGTGTAATAAACACGAACAAAACATCACTAACAAATGGTACCTTTAATAATTTTACATTAATTAATAGGTATGTTGTTGACAACCAAGACTGATTCACAATACAAACGAAAGTTAAAGAGTTTTCTAGCGTCATTTGTTTTTACATTTACTGACGTAAAACACTTGAAGTCTGACACCAATGAAATTAACACCCATTTGCTGCAAGATCAGTTTTATCCCAATTTCAAGTTTGTTTATACCTCGTGTTTGCCGAACATCAATATATATGGGTCATAAACGATTGCTAATGAACGATCATCTGCAAAACACGCAACTAACGCAAAATGTTCAGCTTCAAATGAATCTAATGTCACCTCAAATATGGCATTACCTCAAATACAACATGCAGTCTTATCTTTCCTTCAACTGTATACTAATAGATGTCAGAGAACTGTTATTTAATCACAAACACCAATTTCACTCGGTATCATCTTCACTTCCACACTGTGTTTTGTCAACATCTAGCTAAAGGGAAAAATATGCGATACGTATATTGTTTTTACACAATCACACGATCAAACGGACGAATGAAAACAACACACATTACACCTAACATTAAAACTGCGGGAAAAATACACCCCTTCTGTAGCCACGGAACGCGAAAAACAGGGGCGCCAACACATTACCCAAAACCTGACGATCAATGTTATCTATGACATTGGGTATACAGACCCACTGTTTAATGTTTACTTGAGCGTAATTACGAAGGCGGAAAATCCCCTTAATTATGGATATATTTTAATTTATCAAAATTATAGTCGCCTGATATATTATGATTTATCCCTTAAATACTACTACACGATGCGCTTACCATACTGATAAAAAAAATATGTATAGAATAAAGCTTGAAATTCATAAACTATAAACACAAGGGAAAGTTCTACGATGTCATCCACGCATGTAGCCGAGTGAACCATCGCTACCACTGTAATGCTATTGACTAGTTAAGAACAAAGCTAAGCAAGGTCATTGACACCAAATTATACACCATACTAATCAAGACATACGAAAATTATAGAATAACTGACGCAGCACTACTATAACCGAAATTCTATTTGACTAACAGAAAACAAATGGTAGTTGATTAGTCAAATAAAAATTCTGGTCTCTATAAAGTAAAATATGGGAGCCTACAAGGATTTGACCTGTTCCTTTTCTTGTTTATAGTCTACATGAATTCTTTAACAAATTTCTTGCTGTATTTAAGAGTTGCGTATGTTAGTGGCACAATATTCCTCATATCACATTAGTGTGCGAATGTTGTGAATAAATGAACGAATTCATGGTTGCAAAAGACAGCTCAATAATTACAGGAAAATAAATTGATACTATGCGATTTATCAGATAGGGTAAGTATCACTATTAGATACTACCCAGTAACAACAGGGCGAAAAACGCAGCAAAAAAATAACTTCCCCAGGGATATAAAATGTCTGACAAATACGAAAGTAAAAATTAAAAATAAACTAAAAAAGTTTCTCCTTATAACATCTGTTCTGTAGAAGAATTTCTGTTACTGTAATGTGTAAAAGGTGGTGGGTAGGACTAACTAACATCTATAGATATTAAAAATAAATAAATGTTCAGCATATAGCAACATTTAAAAATTAAGTTGCGATCTGTAAGTAAAATGATTTGTTCCACATCGTTACGAATTATCATGCAAATGATCCATGAAACATTAAACTAACTAACATTAAAGGAAAAATACTGTAGTACAATCGCATAAAATATACACTGATTAGCCAAAACCTTATGACCACCTTCCTAATAGCCAATCCACCTTTGACACAGATAACAGCGGCAACACACCGTAGAATCAAAACAATGAGACCTTGGTAGGTCGCTGGAGGGAGCTGGTGTTACTACAAGTCACCTAATTGCCATACATTGCGGGTAGGAGTGGGGGGGGGGGGGGGGGTGAGCTCTGACCCCACATTCAATCACATCCCAGGTGTCTGATCTGGATCGGACCTGCGAGTTGGAGGGCCAGCACAGCAACTGGAACTAGCCACTGTGTTCCTTCAACCATTCCATCACACCCCTAAGCTTGTGACATGGTGCATTATTTTACTGAAAAATGCCACTGCCGTCAGGAAACAAGATCGTCATGAAGGGATGTACGTGGTCTGCCCAAGTGATTGTTCCCCAGAGCATAACGGAGTCGCCACCAGCATGTCTCCCTCTTGCCATCCAGGTGCCAAGGAGCTGTGCCCCTGGAAGACGATGGATTAATGCCCTCCTATCGGCATGGTGAAAGAGGTATCGGGATTACTCAGACTGTACAATGATCTGCCATTGCACTAAAATCCAAACCGAGGGTCATGCAGCCATTTCGGTTAAAACTGTCAATGGTTAACACAAGGCACAAGCATGGGCTACCAGATGCGGAGGCCCATCATAAGGAATGGTCAGTGCACTGTGTGTTCAGACACACTTCTACTCTGCCCAGCATTAAAGTCTTATGTTAGTTCCACCACGAGTTGGCCGACCCTCCTCTTTTACCAGTCTGCCCAGCCTACGACATCCAACACCTGTAATGAGGGGTGCCCGGGCAGCCTCAAGACATCTGGACATGGTTTCACCTTGGTTTTGCCATGGTGAAGACAATCGCTCCAGCACTACTCGAACACCTGACAAGTCGTACAGTTTCCGAAATACTCATGCCAGGAATCTGGGCATCACAATCTGCCCTTAGTCCAAATCAGATAGATCACATGCCTTCCTAATTCTACACACGGGCAGCTCGCTCACTGAGACTACATGCACCATGTGTGTGTCTGGCTAGCAGGCAATCCTCGCCAGGTAACCATGCTATCGTCTGACGAATAGAGTGTTGGAAGGGTTCTGGGAAAACACACTACACCCATATAAGAAAGCACATCCAAGACGCTAGCGCAATAAATTCTAGGCATGACAGAAGGCACTGACATCAAAATCTATTACTATGTATAACGCTCTGCACATCACTGTACAGTACATGACAAAGGATAAATTTTAGTCATATTATGGGTTTTCTTCTCAAAATGGTTCAAATGGCTCTGAGCACTATGGGACTTAACTTCTGAGGTCATCAGTCCCCTAGAACTTAGAACTACTTAAACCTAACTAACCTAAGGACATCACACACATCCATGCCCGAGGCAGGATTCGAACCTGCGACCGTAGCGGTCGCACGGTTCCAGACTGTAGCGCCTAGAGCCCCTCGGCCACTCCAGCCGGCGGTTTTCTTCTCTTCCATTCGAATGCTGAGTAAGAGAAGAATGTATTTATGTCTATGTACGCATAAAACGCCTCTGATCTGTTTTTGTGAGCCCTACATGAGATATATGATGGTGACAGCATAGTGGTCACATAGTCTTCATCGAATACAGTTTCTCTAAATTTACCCAAGAGAGCTTTCGATAACTACTGTTTCTACCTTCTAAGAACTCCCGTTTAAATTCCCCAGGCATTTCTGTAAAACTTTTTATGACCCTAGCAGCACATCTCTAAATTCGTTTGATATCGGTTATCGTGGCTCCAAATATTGGAACAAGACCCTAGAATTGATTTCACTACATCTTAAATGGAATTTCCTATAGAGAAGCACTAAATTTTACAAGAATCTTTCCAACATATCTAAGTTTTCTTTTCGCCTTAGTTCTCATTTAAAGAAAAATTATATTCATTATACCAGTTGCAAATGTTGTCCAAATCCTTTACATCACAGCATAGCCACCGAATATTCTTACTGCTCGATCACATGCAACGAGCTGCCTGCAAAGGTATCTGTACAATAGTCTTTGTGTACAACAGATCGCTGCAAATGTGGTATATTCAACAAGTGCCAGTCTACTGAACGCCCGCCATCTCTCGCGGTAGAAAAGCAGTTTCAGAGGCAGGTGACTATCTCCTCATAACCTAAAAGTTTATTTAATTTGCCCAGAAATGAGGAAATTTCGTAATGGTCGTGTTTGCAGCTTATGTTGCAAAACAAAGCCAAACGAAATGTGACAAGCAGAAAGACCAATGCAAATGGTCTGGAGTGTAGCTGCTTCAGCGAAGACAGTTTTTGCACATAAATTTACTTTCCGAGTTGTAGGGCGAACCCAGCGACTGGCGTAATTATTTGAAGATGGCTTCGAAAAATATAATTGTCTTTCGACGCTCATACACCTTGTGCAATACAAGAAAATACTTGTGTGAGGAGAGCAATTTCTCTACGTGAGCGACTGACAGTGACGTTAACATTCCTGGCAACAGGAGTTATGAGGATCTAGAATTAGCTACTGCAGTTCATGTTGAGTGTAATCACACCCAATACCTCCGAAACTATTTACACTGTACTGACGGACGATTTCACGAAGACCAGTAAAATACTGTAGGCTGTCTCAATTCTAACAAGTTACAGATAACATTTTTAGAGTTTTATACTTGTTTGAAACACAGTAACCTATATTCTTAGAAATTATATACATGGCCAATGAGCTGTAGTAAATTTTGCATCTGAATCAAAATTTTCATTTCCCCACCAGAATGCATCAGAAAGTAAAACTCTGTTCTGAACTCTAGAGAGGGATTCATGGCATAGTCTACAAGTATCTGGAAAGCTTTACTTCTACTGTTGTAGTAGTGAATTCGACGTTTCACCTTCATAGCGATTTTTTTTAATTAGGTACCATTTCTCTGTTTGCCGTATGGTCCACTGCCATAAATTTCTCTATTATATGCAGCTTCCTTCTTATCCTCATCGTTGTATTCCCTGCTTTTAATTTTCCACAAACATATCTGACTCCTACACATTTCGATAAATCCGCAGATGAACTTTCTAGAACACTGACATGTGTTTGCCATTTTAAAATTCGCTACGACGCACACACAGACGAGAAACGCCTAACTGACTCAAATACGTTTAAGTGCGCCAGATATGTGGCGATTTCTAAAACCACACATTCCGTCGTGTATGCGCAGATGTGATTTGAACCCACAGATTTGAGCAACTTCACTCGAACCTCCACCTCCAACTTCCATGTTTGCGCACATCTCATATCTGCAGAAATCTCCTGTTCACATCCAGCACTTTGACGACACAGATCCGAAACGCGCAGACATTTGCCCAGAAACATCGCTGCGTTTGGAAGAGCATGTAGCATGCTGCTGACCATGTCGTTAATTTATATGGAAAACATTACATTGCCTTAAGTCACACCATTATGGCTTATGGTGTTTTGGATTTTCTATTGGCCAGAAAAGAAAATTATTTATGTTAACCTGATCTGTTTATTCACCAAGAGACGAAATGAAATGAAATGACTGTATGACATTATTTTCTGGGAGCCCCATCTGTGAGTGGAGAGCTACCTGTTGCGTTTGACACCACTTTGGCGACTTGGACGTAAGTGACGATGTTACAAAACGATGACAACACAAACACACTGTCTCCGAGTGAAAATTTTCGACCCGCCCAGGAATTGAACCTGGAATCCCATGGTTAGGAGCAGTATTTTTGAACCTGTGGGTCGCAACCTAGAGGGAGGGGCGGAGGAGGTCGCAGGAGAAAGAAGTTGCAGCATGGCTGGTAACGTATGTTGCATGACGATCATCTGCCATGGTATAAATGTCACACGGAAGTGACCAGGTTTTGTGAAAGCACCTTGCAAATTCGCTCTCGTTCACCTGTTGAAGAGTTCAAATACGCAAACACTTGTAGCAGTGAGAAGCAACACGATGTCTATCGATCTCTTCCCACTTCTGCGGAATTGATCTAGGGCGGCGACAGTCATTTACCTCTGAGAGGTTTACAGAGGCAAAAGACCACATCAACTTCCGGGCTGGAACGGCGGTGCAGTGACAGCTTCTTATGTATTACTGACAACCTAGTTTACGTGCCAATCATCTGATGTGACAAAAATATCACACAGAACGAGAGCAACTTATGTAAGCGCATTTAAAAAGACGCTCACGTTCAAATGTGATACAAAAAGGCTGCAACAACAGGCGCACAGCTCACGTGCAGGATTTGGCACCGCATTTACTAGAATGCATTTTGGTAACAAGCTTCGAACCAAACAATGGATCGCTACGATTGGCAGCAGTAACACAAGGCACGAAGTACAGCAATTACTATCGAGCAGATCTAGGATGTCTGAACTCAACCCAGACTTTAATTCACACACTGGATGTTGACGTTGTTTGTATTTTCCTAGTTCTGTGGCTTCATCGGGATTCCCACAAAATCGTCGTTGCTGGGCACCTGGTTAATTTCTCATTACTTTCGTGTACTTAATTGTGGTGATTGTCGTGAAGTGAATCATTGTTTCTTTGATAGTACTTTATAAAAGAGTTGAAAAATATCTTACAAAAAGCTAGTACCATCATTTGTAAAAATATATACTACATATTCTCCCAATTAATTACAGAGAAATGCTGTCTTCTTTTGGAACTGGTTGAAAGTAAATGAAATAACCATTTTGCTTCATGTCTCAAAACTAGGGATTCTGTAATACAAAAACATAGGCCTATGGGATATGGTATTTATTTTATATTAAAATTTAGGATTCCTCATGTAACATTAATTCTGAATTGAGCATAATGGACATCGATTTATAATAAATACACCGTTTTAACGATAAATAAACACAAAGCAGGAAAACTGTTTCCAGGAACTAATTGATAACTAAATGAAGAGGATCCAATGCGTAACTGTGAGAAACTCGAAAAAAAAATCTTCTTGTTTAGAAATTGACTATAGCGTGACCTCGTTTAACGAGGATAATTCAGTTCTGAGTCTTATCTGCATTACGAAACACTCGTTATGCGAAACATATTTTTCTGTTGGAAATCATGAAAAAAAGGATAATGCATTCCATCCCGAAAAAATACTAAAACAGTTTATAAAATGTACATCCTTTTTTATATGAAGTCGCTTAAAGGCATTTGTTTTTACCTTCTCTTCAAAATGAGTCATAAACACAGAAGACGGCTAGCTGAATGGAACATCTGACTACGTATTGGTTAATGTGCAGTTTTATTAAATTCGTGTTGGTTAACGACGACATAGCTAATATGGATGGTATTTCAAGGCCATGAAGTAACAGTTTTGCTTGCAACACATTCACGGAGGATTTTGCAACATCGCCGAGGAGACCCGAGCGGAGGTATCATCTATAATAATTGACGCGAGGAATATCGCATTTTTTTTTTTTTTTTTTTTATAATACTGAAAACTGTGTTGTCGGCGGCGTTGTCTTTGTCGGAGCGTCTAATGTACTTTGTTCGTCGTAATAATAATAATAATAATAACACTGATGTAAAAAATTTCGTTCTTTTTTCCTCCTCGTTTTCTGTTATTTCATTGTCATTTCTTTCGCGCGGTGCAGAAGCCATTCTGTCAAATGTAGTCAATAACATAATAGTACGATCCAGCGATTATACGCAAATGCACAGTGCTTTATCGGCACAACTGCAATTTGATGCCTGATGACTAATGTCTCTCATTTGTATTAGTGGAAAGCATACTTGGCTCTTACTAAGATTTTATTGTTCTGAACAGTTTTTATTCATAGAGCCACACCAGTGATATCTGCCACAGGTGACACTTAGCCAGGTGACAGTAAGCAAGGGTTATAGGTCCTTGACTACAAGGAAAATACAACAGTTTCAATGAGAAGGCTGTGCCTATTTATTTATTAATATTTTGTCAAATCGTGGTTCTATTTTTGAGACACAAATCACTAACTCATTTTCTAGTTGAAGTCTCTTTCTCTTCTTAGTTTTTACGTTCACCACTGAAAATAACACTAATTCACAAAAGTAGGAAGTGGCGATGGCACTTATAATTTCAGAGCTTCCTTTGCCGGCTGTGGATCCTCTTCTTTTCTCTTCATCCAGAAGACGTCAATCTTTCGCTAATTGAATTCCATTTTAAGTGTCCTGTCAGCTGCTAAATCCATGTGTTGCTTTTGTCATCATGCTCAGATCAGCCAGTTGTACTGAAATCTCTAAAAAAGCATTTAGGATCCATCTATGATCGTTGTCAGCGACAGAATTCAGCTCTGGAAAGTGACTTAACAGTTTCTCTTCCAAATTATGCAAGCTCTGTATCATTCAAGGAATGTGAGAACTTGGTACCACCGCTGGTACATTGCAATTTCTTCGACAATTGTCTGAATACAAGGGAAAGACTCAAACACTATTTTTTTTTTTTTGTAAAAACGTTGAGCACAAACCAAGTTTTGCGAGGAATCCTTCGATTTTATCCTTAGCTGTTATAATTTTTTCCTTCTTTCCCTTAGAGGCTCTTGTTTAAAATATTTAGGTGGTTAAAATGGTCTGTGAGAAATGATAATTTTAATAGCCAAACAGGGTCACAAAAGTAATTCGCATATCCAGATTTAGAATCTTGTAAGAACATTAACAGTTAATCTTTTAGTCCCAGAACTTGTAACCTTTCCTTTGGAAAGCCACCTGACCTCTGTGTTATAAAAGAGATTTTGGTGGAGCAAACCCATGTCTTCACAAATGATCCTAAACAGTCGAGTTTGGAACGCTTTACTTTTGAGAGAGTTTAGAACTCTGATCACCTCTTTGAGCACATCATTTAAATCAGAAGTTAAAATCGTACCTGCCAGAGCTTGTCGATAAAGAAAGCAGTGTGTCCACGAAAAATTTGGCATTATTGATTGTAATTTCACGACGAGCCCACATTTACTGCCAGTCTCACTTTAGCACCATCACTAGAAGTGACGATACATTTTGTTCACTCAATCTCGTAGTTGCGAGTGCTTTCCAAAAACATGTCATACAAACACTGGCGAGTAGTGTTCACAGGGAGAGCTTAGCAAAATAAAATGTCTTCCATGATAGTTTCATCTGCTTCAAAGCGCACAAATGCTATAAATTGAGCACACTGTGAAACGTCAGTAGATTCATCAAACTGCAAAGCGAAATGTGGGCTCTTCTTCAAATTCTCGGCTAACTGTTCTCGAATATCACCAGTCATATCGTTTATTCTGCGTTCAATGGTATTATCAGAAAGTGATATGCTCCTTAGCTTGTTTGCCTCTTGCTTATCTAACATAATTTCAACCATATCCAGGGCTGCTGGCAAAATAAGATTTTCTGCATCTGTATGCGGCTTCCCTACTTTAGCGACTCGGAATGTGACTCTGTAGTTAGCTAGTAACGCTTTCTCGTCGACACTGGATATCTACAATTAAAAAAATTTAAATCAGAAAAACAAATAAAAAATCAGAAACATTAGTACTATTTTAAATCAACAAATAACATTTCTATTTTATTACCTGAATCTTAGTAGTTTGTTGCTGGTTAAGTGTTTTCAGCACAGTCTAATATAACAGTCGCGACACTCACTGCTGTAAAAGTTGTTGCCGTTTGACAGATGGAGCGACACTAGCGCTCCAAGCGGTAGGTAAGGTGAACGTCAGACGCGTCGTAAGCATAATGTTTGTTTACATCCATTTCCTACGTAATTTCCGCATTATTTGAGTTATTTTCTTGCCTCCAAGGGTTTGTGTGGTATCAGAAGGCATATATGTTTCTAAAAATGATTCTAAAATAAGCGCCAGCACAGACAAAAATCATGAATAGAGTGGCAAGCTACAACACATTCGTGAAGAAACACTTGTGACATTGGACAGAATTGCAGCTTACCACGTTCATATCAAAAGAATATAAACACACAGATTCACATGTCAGAAGCACAGACATGTACCTCTACTTGCAAAAACGATCGACAGCTCGTTTATCGTTCTGTAGGCCTACTGCGTTTGTTTGTCATTTTCGCCTGTTGCCACAAGTACGACCTTCATCTTTTTATTATTCTAAGTGGGACAAGCAACTGCCAAATAGTGGGAAGAATATGCTGAAAACACTATAATGAGCTGATTACACTACATTTCACGAAAAACCAAATATTTGTATAATTTTCAAACAATCTGTCAGTGAAGAAGGTGCTGACAAAATAATGTCATCACACGAAAGAAGCAAGGGAAATTAAGTGACTAACAACAGAAGTGAACGAAATACATACCAAAGAAATCAGCAGCCCAAATGAGCCAACTTCTTCAGTTTCTTATTTGCTTTCTTGTTGTTAGAAACTACGTCTTGATTCCAATATTTCAGCCTGTAAACGAGTCTCACTTTAACAAATAACTTGATTAACAGCAGCTTAGTTTCTTCACAACATCCAGGAGGAAAACTTGGGACAGCCATCAACAAGTTCACATATAATTCACCACAGTTTTTCTTGTGAGAATGTTCATCAAAAACTGAAGCCATCTGATTTTCACAATCCCTAAAAAATAAACAAATATTTTCACTGCAAATAACGAAGCTTCCAAAATTGTCTTCGTAGCTTTTGAAATGGCAATAAAATTTGTCATTTGCATCTAAGTCCTGGCTGTTGTCTACAAGTAGATTCCTGCACTTGACACAATTATGTAAAGAAAAAAGTTTCTTCAAGATGTAACCAAACACATATCTCATACTGTTTTGTTCTCCAAGGTCTGCTGGAACTTCCACATTTGGTAGCTTTGTTGCAGAACTTGTATCACTACTGCATAACAACTGTGAGACCTTTAATGTTTGAGCAGATTTCATGTCCAGTATTGCCTGACCCCAGTCAATTCCTTCACAATTACTGCTTGCCACATTAGAAGAATTTATCAGTTTGCTTAGTGTACAGTTGTTAAATGCAGCACAAAATTGCCTTGGAGATGGGTTTTCCAATGTGTCTTGGTTAATTTTACGTGAGAATAAGTACAATTTTGTTCCAGTCAGTACCTCGGCAGCAAGCATTTCCAAAGCACATATATTGCTTAGAAGCCCCTTTACACATTTTATCCTCAGGGAGTAATCTTTTCCATCAGAGCCTACAAATTTCCAAGAGTGAATCCATGGCTTCATCACATGTAGAACATCCAGATGCTCTGAATCACTCCTAATACAGTTCCTTAGATGCACAGGCCCTTTCACACTGTATGTATTAAAGATATCAAAAATGTCATTAACTTTCTGACAAAAGTCTGAAGTGCCAGTTGCAGATAATGGCATACTACCACAAAACACAAGTGTGTCAATACCAGCTGCCACTGTATGGCTTAACACACGAACTGCAGTACCCACTTTCATTTTTGAAAAAGCTGGCAGTTCGACAGCTTTTTTAGTCAGCTTGGGAGCTAACTTGTATTTCCTGTGCAAGTCATTTGAAAAGAGCTGAGAAATGTCCTTCCAAGAAGCAGTACCAACCAAACCATCATTTGATGTATGAATTATGTCATACCTAAGTAGGTTGTTTCTGATGCTCTTAAACAAATGTGGGGTGTCATAGAAGAAATAGATCTTCTGCTCCTCATATACCAAACTTGGATTGTCTTGTGTAATTCCCAGTCTCTTTCTCCAGTCCACAAAATTTGAACCCTGATCAGTCACACAGGTCTTCACAACCAAGCCAATTTCCTTAAGTCTTTTGACTACTTCATAAAATATAGCAGTCAAATGAATAGCTCCCACTGTTCCTTTACAAAAACAGTAAAGCAATGGTTGTTTGAAACATGAAAAAATGCCATTAATCATTATCACCAACACACTGTTGGCAATTTTAGCTGTGCGTGTAAACCCCAAGTCCTCAAAACCAATAACAGTGTCAGAAGTGCTGTCATATGTCAAATTTGCCATTAGCGACATTTCATCCAATGACATATTCACAAGTTTATCATTATCAGAAAAATGTTGCACCTTTTGCTTTAAAAGATGGAATATATTGTCATTTATCCCACATTTTATTTGTATGCCTTCCACATACCTTTGTAGTGTACGCACTGATGGAAGCATAAAACATTCTGATAAAAACCTGTATGCCTGAGTGCTGTAATATAGTAAATTTAGAGCAAACAGCTTATTTTCGTCTTTCCATCTTGCAGCACGTTTCTCTTTCAATGGCATGCTAATCTGGCTTAACAACAAGTCAAGGGCATCTTTTTTTAAATATCGGGATCCTATAGTCTTTAACATTCGTTTGTCCTTGTTCACTTGCTCCTTCTGATACAATTTCTGTCGCTGTCTGTAGGCACTTTCCTTGTCCCGTAATAGTTTCGCTCGAAGTCTAGCGATTTGCACATTCTGACACTTCACACGCTTTTGCAAGACACGAACAGCTGCACTTAATCTAACCACTTCATCGTCAAAGCAGGTCTGTGTTGACGATTCACACGAATCTGGCACTGATACATGGTGAGCTGAACCAGCTGCTTCTGTGTCATAGGACTGTTTTACTGCTTTAGATTGACTGTCGAATCTTTGTGGCAGTTTCCTCTTCATCGTCAGCTGAGGTGGCTTATTTGGAATGTCAAACAGGGTGGGTACTGCATTCCACACGAGTTTGTTGTTGTCTGCGTTCATGAAGTGGTTTTGTTCGAAATGTAGCGAACAAAACCTAATATTACTATACAGGTACACTGGGTCTTTCTTCATGAGGTCTTCTCGCCTGCTATTAACAAGCCATTTTCTGCTCCTAAAACGAAACATTCATCATTTATACACATATAGTTTGCAAGTGAATCCTGACGATACAGTTTAGTAACATGATGGTTATACCACTCAGGATCCTTAGGAAACCTAAAAAAAGACAGCTTTGGTGTCTTCTTTCTGTTGTTGGTGCAATTTATTGCGCTACAAACGCTCCCGCCAGTAAAAGCCATTGTAAAAATCAAAATAAACAACCACTATTCTCCTTCACGATCGCGCCGAACTCACAGTGTAACCTACCAGCCGCTTGGGGCGCTGCTGGCGCTGTAGGCAACAAAATCGAGGCGAAGTGTCGCGACTGTTATATTAGACTGTGGTTTTCAGTTCCCTTTCGAAGAAATCCGACGGTCTATCAGCTTCTTTGGAACGTATAGTTGAGTGGTGATCCAGAAGCTTTGATGGTTTCATAATCTCACGTGACAATACATCGTCGCAAATTACACATTGAGGTTTATTTTTCATGACTGCAAAACCAGACTTCAGATAACTGTCGTTGCAAAGTCTATTTTTTTTCGATTTTGATTAGCTTCCGCCACTGCCACTTGTACCAGACGTGGAGGGCTGCACAGATCTTTAAAGAAACTTGTCCATTTTATGCTCACTCAGAGCGAAGACAGTAATCACGTCCCCACTTGCTGGCGTACTCGGACAACTGAGTGTAGTGACAGAAAACGCGCGACTATGCCCCTGCTAACCCATTCTCACCGCCGCGCCAGTACCGCGGCAAAGTTATAATTATATCTCTGTTCGCAAAGCACTACGACCTCTTCATATTGAACTTGATTTCTCGGTCAGTATAGTATCAATAGAAACAAAATTAAATGTGTTGCCTTTGAATCGCTGACATATTTTTATTATGGTTCTGGTGGTCGCCAGAATATTTTTACTTGGAAAGGGGTCGCGCATTGAGAAAGGTTTAAAAACACTGGTCTAGAGCCAGTTGCGGACATCGTGAGACAATATATGTTGTATGCATATTTTCAAAAAACACATAGCAAGAATACAAGGGTGTACAGTATCCTGCACAGCACTGGTTTCAGAATTACATATACAGCAGTGATTAATTACGAAAACGTATGAAAAAGGATTTTTGTGTGGAATATGTAGTTGACATTTACGTACAAATAAAATCTAACAGTTTTGTTCAAAATATTCATTCACATTACAACAACCACTTAATTAAAAGTGCTGTTGACATATAGTAAATGGGTATAGTTATTTGCTACAAGTTCATTGCAGGACGCAGGTACTCATTTACATTATAATAGCAGTTGATCGCAAACATTTTGAGTATCGTTTTCTTAAATGAAGAACATTTACTATTTCTTTTATTTGCACCTGAAGTTTGATGTACAATCTGGTACCCAGGATGTGTGTGTTCTCACGCCAAAACCTTGTTCACCTTTTCTTATGACATTAAGAATGAAGATCTCAGGGTTTGAAATAGTCAATGTATGTTTTTATATTAATTACACTTTTTTCTATTTAGAAATGGTTGAATATTTAGCTAGTGAAATAATGGTTTAGATGGCGTTAGCATTGAACTGTTGATAATTATTATAACCTCTCACTTTTGTTTAATGAAGATGGTTTTCTGGTTTATGTTGTTATGATCCCAGAAGATGAGGCCATATAGAGTTGCAGAGTTGGTGTAAATATAGCAGAGCTTAGCTTGTTAATGAGATAGAGGATGGGGCTTTCCAGTGTAAATTTTCATCAATTTGCACACCCAAAAATTGGCGACACCTATTCTCCCAGTTTGTTTATTTTTAATTCTGGGAGCCAAGTCATGATCTGTTTTCCAGAAATAAATATAGTTAGTTTTTGAAAGATTTAGTGTTAACTTGATCATTTCAAACCAGTTTTGTATATATCCTAAAATTCTAATCACAGATGTTGACAGTACCTGGTTTACAACAATTATATGAAAATTTGTATCATCATCAAACATAGCTACATGGGTACCATAAATTGGAATCTTGACATCATTTACATCAATAAATGAGAGAGGTTACAGCACACTGCCCTGTGGTACCCCTACTGCTACACTATGTATGAATATCAGTTCTGTAGACAGTACTTCAATTCTCATATTTGTTGAAGTAATTTCAACTATTCTTGAGATGTTACTAATCATTTCTTGATTCCTATGGTATATCAATAACTTCTAACTTATGTAGCAGTATATTATGTTGGACTGTACTGCATGCCTCCAATAAATCTAAGTTCATTCCTGTTCTGTTGTTGTTGGTCCAGTCCTATTAGAATATTTTCAGTGAATTGAGTAATAACTGATTTTGTACTCAGGCTTTTGCAAACCCTGCAGATAATGAAGCTATTAAGCTATAGTTTCCTACTTCATACAAATTATCATTTTTATACAGTGGTTTTAATTTGGAAATTTTTAATCTTTGTAGAAACACTCCTTTTGATAAGATGCGTTTATGGTATGCGAGAGTTGTTCTGATAGGTACTGGAACATTTAATATGTCAACTGGCAGATTTTTAGTGGGGGATGTTTCACTGTCAGGCCAGTGAGTGCATACTCAGGCATGAGTGAGGCTCTGCTGTGGCTGGCATTGGCCACATGGTGTCAAGTGTTAATTATGACCACCACATCCTCGTTGATTCCTGAAGATATTTTATTCTCCATTGAAATGAAATTATCGTATGGCATTTATTGACCAGGGTATCCCCCACTCCATGATCATCTTTTAACAAATGTCATATTGATTTTTAACACTTTTGTATAGTTCTTTTTTACTATATCCTGTATTGCTTTTGGTTTGTTTGCTCTTCATATAACCCCTTTGTCATTGTCCACTGTCTCAGCTGTTTAAATCACTTTCCTATAAATGTTCTTTTATGTTTTAACACATTCTGTGAAGTTTGACTAGATATTCTGATAGCAGGTGATAAATACTGGCTGCTGTTACTGCCACAACATTCATTTTTGTGAGTTTTTAGAAAAACTCATCTCAAATAGGATCATAAAAAACTGTAAAATGGACTGAATTATTTAATGGTTGTAGGTTTTTAAAATATATTATTTCAGATTTCTTCTGCTAATAGTTAAATAAAGATATTCACCTTTTCTGGGTAGGTGTGCCTTTTATATACCTGGCCTCTTACTTTCTAATACCTTGTGTGTAGAAGACTTTATACACGTTACTAGTGTGTCTTGATCTGAAATGCCCATATTTACATTTAGAGCCTCTGTGACACCATTTTCGGTATTTGTGAAGACATTATCTAATAGGGTAGATGACAACTATGTTACTGTATTGGATCCCAAAAATTGTGATTTCATGTGAAAAATGCTTAGAATACTCATACGCCGTTTTTTCTTCACTTTTAATTAACAGCTTAATATTAAAATCTCCACATAAAAATTCCACTTCATTATTTAAAAAAAAAATGTTTAACACTGTCTATTTTTTATGTTATCATTCAGTGATGATTTATATACTGATATAGCAATTAGTCTTTTGCTCTTTTCCTCAGTTTTAAATCTGTTACACAGATTTTTCATGTTTAGGTGGTTCATTTGTGCTTTCCTTTGTAATTCTAGTCTTGAGTAAATGTATACTCTACCATTTTGAAACATTTCAGCAGAAATGAGATGCCAATTCAAAATAGCTTATATTTATATGTCTCAATAAACCAACCTTGCACCCGTGATCAGATAAACAAATCAAGAGATGTGACAAAAATTATTTAAAGGAATTTCTAAATTTTTATGGATGCACCGAATATTGTGACACATTGTTATTAACATTTTGCAAGTATTTTTACTTTTGTCATAAACTGGTATTGTGCTGCTGTTCTGCTTTCATCCCAGTTGGTGTCACATATCCGAATGCTAGTAGGCTTACTTGTCACAATCATTCTTCTTTCCTCCATTTGAAGCCATAAAGATCCTCATTATGTGAAGCAGATATATTTGGCCCTTAGTTCCTCCATAAGCAGTGTTGTGCTGCTGCTCCTTGGTGCTGACATGATTCTTCGTATGGTAGCTTCTTCACTTCTTTCATTGGAACTATTGTCATTGGTGCTGCTGTCGATGTCGGAGTTTCTTCTTCTGTTGCTGCTGCTTATTCATTCTATCTATCTATCATGGATCATTTGCATGATAAATCATAACGATATTGAAAGAGTCGTTTTATATTCACATCACAACATTTTTGTAAATATGCCTACATTCTGATCATTTATAAGTGTTCATTTTCTTTAAAAATAAAATGAAGGGCACACAGAATTGTATTAGTAATTCCCTCCCACCACTTTGTATAATTACAACAACAGAAATTCTTCCCGATTGAGTTGATAAGGGCTTTTTTTTTCTGCTGCCTGTCAGACATTTTTTTACTCTGCCTGGGTAAAATTTTTAGGTTCAGCACTTTGTACCTCTTTTTGTGCTATAGACAACTTTTAATTTCTTGAGAGTGAACATGCTCGATTATCACTTGAGAGGGACGTGGAGGCTTGACAGAAATCGTGGGTTTCACAGCTCTTACCTCATAATCATGGGAGGCTATTCTGCGTCGATGACTATCAACTAGAGCGAAAAGATTCCCCAAGCGACCGTGAGTTTTTGCTGCAAAATGTGGCATATGTTGATGCCTTTTGTGAGTATTCATAGGAGCACCATTTCAGCCCGCTGTCCCTACTTTTTGCACACGCTATTGCCTGAGGAAGTTTTACATCGGAGGCAGAGCCACTGGAGAAAGCGGTCAGGTATTCAGTAGACTGATGGCCACTGCCAAACAATGGCCAAGAAAAAAGTTGACCACCCAGTGGCACAATATGCAGCTGAATATAAAATGCTCGTGTTCAATGGCTGGTTCACAGTTTGTGCCATCTGGGTCCTACCCTCCAGCACCAGATTTTCAAAGATGGGAGTTATCCTTGTAACACATCTGTTGCTCCTGTAACCCTCCTGGTGTCAATCTCTGCTAACCCTCTGTCCCCACACCCTCTACACAACTGTTTCCCTTTCCTCTGTCCTGTCAGTCCCTCCCAATCCACACCATGTCACCTTCATTATGCCCCACACATCACTGACTCCAGTACCTGTGTATCACATGCCTAACTCGTGCACCAGCTAACCTTCTCTCCTGCATTCGTAGTCTGCAAACCTGCTGCCTCCCTTCAAGCTGCTAGCAAGGAAAAAAGATGAGGAAAAAATAAAAGGGAAAAAAACTGAGGTTGTCCCTCGAACTGTTATGAATATTCCCAAACATTTTCAAATATCCTTGTATGTTCTAGAACATAACATGCAAACAGCATATTCACAGTGATTAGCATACTGGCAGTTTTGTCTTATCCTATGAGCTAGTCAAGTAACATTAATAATGCATCGGAAAAGTGTATCCAGTTAAAAGATAGAAACTGCATTAAGAACGGTTGTGTAAGTGAATAATTTTAGGAACAAAACAGACTTAGTTCAACAAACAAATAAATGAATACTAAACATGATACTTCTGGAAGAAGAGATATTTCAGCGCATTAATACAATTATAAAGTAAGACAAAAGATTATATTTATGAACAGAATTCCCAAAGTCAATCAACTTTCCTAGTACGTCTTCGCAAAAAAGGCTCTAAATAACAATATCAAAGTGGAAATATTAATCAGAGAACAAAAAGGTAATTCACACCATGAATTGTACCCATTTCACCTAACATTCAACTTTTAAACGGCTCCAATTTCTGGTATGATTAGTATGCAGTACAACAATCAATAAATCAAGGGGCAAACTTTCCTTTGCTGCAGAGTGCAGTTGGAAGAAACTTATTCTTTGCACAGACAACTGTATGGAACATTTTTGTATTTTGGAAAACCACAGAACTAATCCGCCTTTGCAACCAAAAGCAAACAGCAAATGTAGTTTATAAAATATATTAGGAATATGTTTCATGCTACTCAGTTTTATTCAGAATCAAATACATTTTATTAATATTCATTGAACAGAGTTGAATTTGCTCTTCTTTTTGATCATATTATGATTTTTTTCTAAACTTTGTATTAAAAAACACACACATCAAAAAAAGTTTTGCATCAGGCCGGTTCTCAGAACTCCTGAAGACAGACGTTGACTGTGGATATTGTATCACAGACACCGTCCCTTTGACTGTTCAGAGATGTCACTAAACCCACCAAAAGATGTAAACAACCATGCACGAGCAGCACCTATTAGGCGGAAGGGGTCTGACAGCCAATAAGTTCCAGTCGTTCCACCCGAAAGGAGGTACACGGCTCATGTTGTTTGTAGTTCAACCATTCCTATATGGTCGATACTACAGTTTGATCGTGTCCGCATTGTTACTTGATGCCAGGAAGACCTCTCAATGAGGGAAGTGTTCAGGCATCTTGGACTGAACCAAAGCGATGTTGTTCGGATATGGAGGAGATACAGAGAGACAGGAACTGTCGATGACATGCCTCGCTCAGGCCGCCCAAGGGTTACTACTGCAGTGTATGACTGCTACCTATGGATAATGGCTTGGAGGGACCTTGACAGCAACGCCACCATGTTGAATAATGTTTTTCATGCAGCCACAGGACGTCGTGTTACGACTCAAACTGTACGCAATAGGCTGCATGATGTGCAACTTCACTCCCGACGTCCATGACATGGTCCACCTTTGCAACCATGACACCATGCAGCGTGGTACAGATGGGCCCAACAACATGCCGAATGGACCCCTCCAGATTGCCATCATGTTCTCTTCGCCAATGAGTGTCGCATATGCCTTCAACCAGACAATCGTTGGAGACTTGTTTGGAGGCAACCCGGTCACGCTGAATGCCTTAGACACACTGTCCAGCGAGTGCAGTAGGTGGAAGTTCCCTGCTGTTGTGGGGTGGCATTATGTGGGGGCGACATACGCCGCTGGTAGTAATGGAAGGCACCGTATGATAAGTGAACGCCATCCTCTGACCGACAGCACAACCTTATCGGCAGCATATTGGCGTGGCATTCGTCTTCATGGTTGACAAGTCATGCCCCCATCATGTACATCTTGTGAATGACTTCCTTCAGGATAACGACATCGCTTAACTAGTAACCAGCATGTTCTCAAGACAGGAACCATATTGAACATGCCTGGGATAGATTGAAAAGGGCTGCTTATGGATGTCGTGACCCACCAACTACTCTGAGGGATCCACGCCGAATTGCCATTGAGAAGTGGGACAATGTGGACCATGATTAACTTTTGGATAGTATCCCATGACAAATAGAGGCATGCATCAATGCACAAGGATGTGCTACTGGGTATTAGGGTTACTGGTGTGTACAGCAGTCTGGACCACCACCTCTGAAGGTCTCGCTGTATGATAGTACAACATGAAATGTGTGGTTTCCATGAGCAATAAAAAGGGCAGAAATGATGTTTATTGATCTCTATTCCAATTTTCTGTACAGGTTCCGGAACTCTCCAAACTGAGGTGATGCAAAGCTATTTTTGATATGTGAAATAATAAAAAAAAAAACAATAGAAAAGTTTTTGTTTTGCGGTTAGTGAGAAATAATATAAGAACAAATTTTATTCAGTTCTTAATGAACACAGTATAATTTTTTTGTGACTCGTTAAAGGTGGGTCTCTTTCCTCCTGCGATCCAAATGACCTACCCTCCCTTTTAGCCTTCAACTAATCCATCTCTAATCCCAGGTAGGAAGTATTAATGCTGAAAACTTGCAAGTATTATTACTTACTTTAATATGTAACCGCTGTTTCACCTCCTGACAGTGAGTACTGTCTATAAATTTTGGTTCATAATTTGTGTTTTCATGTTTTGCAAAATGTGAATGGGTTTTTGTGTTTTATATCTGGGTACACTGTAGAACCTTAGCAATGAAAAAAGATTGTTAATGAGAAGGATGTTTGTTTAATTACAGCGAGGGAAAAAACAGTTTAACAAATGGAAGAAGACAATGGTATAAACAGCAAGTCCTACCGATTGTATTTTAGGATTCTGTTAATCAGCAGAAGAGCAGGAAAGGCTGGAGGAAACTACATCGTTGAATAACTGTGATAGCTTTTTTGGTTTAGCTATACAGTATATGTCATTTAATAAGTATCAGAACACTGTGCGGGGCAAAAATGCAATATAAACAAGTCCACACCAAAAAAGAGACCTTGTGTCTATGGACAGCAAATCTTGGTGACATTCGTGTGAGCTGATAGGCTGCACTTGGCTGGCCAACAGTCTGCAGGTCATAGCGCTTACTGGCGGCAGACAGCGAAAGCTTACATTTGCCTTTAGCACAAGGAACCGTTTGATTCATTCCAAGTGAAATTCAAAATTGTTGATTACAGAAGTTTTTAATCTTGTGTAAGTCGTCATCAATGTGTTCAAGTGCCTAAGCTACTTATGCACTTTTTGGGACCCATAGTTTTGTTTACACAAAAGCCCTCCAAAATGTACCCCATAAACTACACGTAATTTTTCCATGAGAAAAGTATTCCAGTTCTTATTATCTTAAATGAGTAATTCTATACATTTCTGAGTGCAGAGGACTGCACAGATAGATTGGTCTGTGCCTGTATTTATCGCTGATGTTCACACAAACCTCATGGCCACTTGTTTCCTTCCTTAAGTTGGAGCTGAATTATATCTTTAAGTAGCAGAGCTTTATGTACTTCTCTAGAAATTCATATCCAACTACAGCAGTTTATGAGTAGCTATATATTTTTATGTAACAGCCCTTTCAGCAGATTGAATCTGTCAATAACACGAAGACTGTTGTACTTATATTTCATAATCCTGGAGATGGAGAAGTATCTATTAATGTACTGGATTCAAATGGAGAATCAGTAACAGCTGTCAGGTTTTGTGATATAAGCTAGTTAGCTTAATGAGTCGATTGTTAGAACAAAACTCACACAACTGTGTTTATGTATTTCTTACAAGTGTTTGAAATATTCTGAAAATTGGACGAACTGTTTCTATAGTCCATAGTGTCAGTAGTAATGAGGTAGAAAACTTTCTTGTTAAAGATGTTTCACATGATGGAGTAGCCTGTAAGGTACATTGTGTTTCCGGAATTCACAATTATTAATATTAAAACTTTCAGATGCATGAGTTTAGAATAAAAACCACCTGTGCTGTCTGATGGCCATTAGTGTTTTGCTGATAAATAAAAAGAAAATGAAAAGTCACTGCTAATAACAGTGAATGAAAAATTTTTTGTGGTGAAAAATTATATATAAAAACAAAGATGAGGTGACTTACCGAACAAAAGCGCTGGCAGGTCGATAGACACACAAACAAACACAAACATACACACAAAATTCAAGCTTTCGCAACAAACTGTTGCCTCATCAGGAAAGAGGGAAGGAGAGGGGAAGACGAAAGGAAGTGGGTTTTAAGGGAGAGGGTAAGGAGTCATTCCAATCCCGGGAGCGGAAAGACTTACCTTAGGGGGAAAAAAGGGACAGGTATACACACGCACATATCCATCCACACATACAGACACAAGCAGACATATTTAAAGACAAAGAGTTTGGGCAGAGATGTCAGTCGAGGCAGAAGTGTAGAGGCAAAGAAGTTGTTGAAAGACAGGTGAGGTATGAGTGGCGGCAACTTGAAATTAGCGGAGATTGAGGCCTGGCGGATGACGAGAAGAGAGGATATACTGAAGGGCAAGTTCCCATCTCCGGAGTTCGGATAGGTTGGTGTTGGTGGGAAGTATGCAGATAACCCGGACGGTGTAACACTGTGCCAAGATGTGCTGGCTGTGCACCAAGGCATGTTTAGCCACAGGGTGATCCTCATTACCAACAAACACTGTCTGCCTGTGTCCATTCATGCGAATGGACAGTTTGTTGCTGGTCATTCCCACATAGAATGCATCACAGTGTAGGCAGGTCAGTTGGTAAATCACGTGGGTGCTTTCACACGTGGCTCTGCCTCTGATCGTGTACACCTTCCGGGTTACAGGACTGGAGTAGGTGGTGGTGGGAGGGTGCATGGGACAGGTTTTGCATCGGGGGCGGTTACAAGGATAGGAGCCAGAGGGTAGGGAAGGTGGTTTGGGGATTTCATAGGGATGAACTAACAGGTTACGAAGGTTAGGTGGACGGCGGAAAGACACTCTTGGCGGAGTGGGGAGGATTTCATGAAGGATGGATCTCATTTCAGGGCAGGATTTGAGGAAATCGTATCCCTGCTGGAGAGCCACATTCAGAGTCTGGTCCAGTCCCGGAAAGTATCCTGTCACAAGTGGGGCACTTTTGTGGTTCTTCTGTGGGGGATTCTGGGTTTGAGGGGACGAGGAAGTGGCTCTGGTTATTTGCTTCTGTACCAGATCGGGAGGGTAGTTGCGGGATGCGAAAGCTGTTTTCAGGTTGTTGGTGTAATGATTCAGGGATTCCGGACTGGAGCAGATTCGTTTGCCACGAAGACCTAGGCTGTAGGGAAGGGACCGTTTGATGTGGAATGGGTGGCAGCTGTCATAATGGAGGTACTGTTGCTTGTTGGTGGGTTTGATGTGGACGGACGTGTGAAGTTGGCCATTGGACAGGTGGAGGTCAACGTCAAGGAAAGTGGCATGGGATTTGGAGTAGGACCAGGTGAAACTGATGGAACCAAAGGAGTTGAGGTTGGAGAGGAAATTCTGGAGTTCTTCTTCACTGTGAGTCCAGATCATGAAGATGTCATCAATAAATCTGTACCAAACTTTGGGTTGGCAGACTTGGGTAACCAAGAAGGCTTCCTCTAAGCGACCCATGAATAGGTTGGCGTACGAGGGGGCCATCCTGGTGCCCATGGCTGTTCTCTTTAATTGTTGGTATGTCTGGCCCTCAAAAGTGAAGAAGTTGTGGGTCAGGATGAGGAAAGAGGTTTTAGGTAGGGTGGCAGGTGATCGGCGTGAAAGGAAATGCTCCATCGCAGCGAGGCCCTGGACGTGCGGAATATTTGTGTATAAGGACGTGGCATCAATGGTTACAAGGATGGTTTCCGGGGGTAACAGATTGGGTAAGGATTCCAGGCGTTCAAGGAAGTGGTTGGTGTCCTTGATGAAGGATGGGAGACTGCATGTAATGGGTTGAAGGTGTTGATCTACGAAGGCAGAGATACGTTCTGTGGGGGCTTGGTAACCAGCTACAATGGGGCGGCCGGGATGATTGGGTTTGTGGATTTTAGGAAGAAGGTAGAAGGTAGGGGTGCGGGGTGTCGGTGGGGTCAGGAGGTTGATGGAGTCAGGTGAAAGGTTTTGCAGGGGGCCTAAGGTTCTGAGGATTCCTTGAAGCTCCGCCTGGACATCGGGAATGGGGTTACCTTGGCAAACTTTGTATGTGGTGTTGTCTGAAAGCTGACGCAGTCCCTCAGCCACATACTCCCGACGATCAAGTACCACGGTCGTGGAACCCTTGTCCGCCGGAAGAATGACGATGGATCGGTCAGCTTTCAGATCACGGATAGCCTGGGCTTCAGCAGTGGTGATGTTGGGTGTAGGATTAAGGTTTTTTAAGAAGGATTGAGATGCAAGGCTGGAAGTCAGAAATTCCTGGAAGGTTTGGAGAGGGTGATTTTGAGGAAGAGGAGGTGGGTCCCGCTGTGACGGAGGACGGAACTGTTCCAGGCAGGGTTCAATTTGGATGGTGTCTTGAGGAGTCGGATCATTAGGATTAGGATCATTTTTCTTCGTGGCAAAGTGATACTTCCAGCAGAGAGTACGAGTGTAGGACAGTAAATCTTTGACGAGGGCTGTTTGGTTGAATCTGGGAGTGGGGCTGAAGGTGAGGCCTTTGGATAGGACAGAGGTTTCGGATTGGGAGAGAGGTTTGGAGGAAAGGTTAACTACTGAATTAGGGTGTTGTGGTTCCAGATTGTGTTGATAGGAATTTTGAGGTTTTGGGGGGAGTGGAGCTGGAAGTGGGAGATTGAGTAGATGGGAGAGACTTACGGTTGGCCTGTAGGAGGATGCTCTGAACAAACCGTAAATTAGAACAGCATGCCACCCTCCACCTCAAAAAACTATCCAATCTCCTGGTTTCCCACCTCCGGAAAGGCAACTCACTCACCCTTCACAACCTTTCCAGCAAACCTCAACCTCCTCTCATTGCACACAAACCCAGTCTCTCCCATCTACTCAATCTCCCACTTCCAGCTCCACTCCCCCCAAAACCTCAAAATTCCTATCAACACAATCTGGAACCACAACACCCTAATTCAGTAGTTAACCTTTCCTCCAAACCTCTCTCCCAATCCGAAACCTCTGTCCTATCCAAAGGCCTCACCTTCAGCCCCACTCCCAGATTCAACCAAACAGCCCTCGTCAAAGATTTACTGTCCTACACTCGTACTCTCTGCTGGAAGTATCACTTTGCCACGAAGAAAAATGATCCTAATCCTAATGATCCGACTCCTCAAGACACCATCCAAATTGAACCCTGCCTGGAACAGTTCCGTCCTCCGTCACAGCGGGACCCACCTCCTCTTCCTCAAAATCACCCTCTCCAAACCTTCCAGGAATTTCTGACTTCCAGCCTTGCATCTCAATCCTTCTTAAAAAACCTTAATCCTACACCCAACATCACCACTGCTGAAGCCCAGGCTATCCGTGATCTGAAAGCTGACCGATCCATCGTCATTCTTCCGGCGGACAAGGGTTCCACGACCGTGGTACTTGATCGTCGGGAGTATGTGGCTGAGGGACTGCGTCAGCTTTCAGACAACACCACATACAAAGTTTGCCAAGGTAACCCCATTCCCGATGTCCAGGCGGAGCTTCAAGGAATCCTCAGAACCTTAGGCCCCCTGCAAAACCTTTCACCCGACTCCATCAACCTCCTGACCCCACCGACACCCCGCACCCCTACCTTCTACCTTCTTCCTAAAATCCACAAACCCAATCATCCCGGCCGCCCCATTGTAGCTGGTTACCAAGCCCCCACAGAACGTATCTCTGCCTTCGTAGATCAACACCTTCAACCCATTACATGCAGTCTCCCATCCTTCATCAAGGACACCAACCACTTCCTTGAACGCCTGGAATCCTTACCCAATCTGTTACCCCCGGAAACCATCCTTGTAACCATTGATGCCACGTCCTTATACACAAATATTCCGCACGTCCAGGGCCTCGCTGCGATGGAGCATTTCCTTTCACGCCGATCACCTGCCACCCTACCTAAAACCTCTTTCCTCATCCTGACCCACAACTTCTTCACTTTTGAGGGCCAGACATACCAACAATTAAAGGGAACAGCCATGGGCACCAGGATGGCCCCCTCGTACGCCAACCTATTCATGGGTCGCTTAGAGGAAGCCTTCTTGGTTACCCAAGTCTGCCAACCCAAAGTTTGGTACAGATTTATTGATGACATCTTCATGATCTGGACTCACAGTGAAGAAGAACTCCAGAATTTCCTCTCCAACCTCAACTCCTTTGGTTCCATCAGTTTCACCTGGTCCTACTCCAAATCCCATGCCACTTTCCTTGACGTTGACCTCCACCTGTCCAATGGCCAACTTCACACGTCCGTCCACATCAAACCCACCAACAAGCAACAGTACCTCCATTATGACAGCTGCCACCCATTCCACATCAAACGGTCCCTTCCCTACAGCCTAGGTCTTCGTGGCAAACGAATCTGCTCCAGTCCGGAATCCCTGAATCATTACACCAACAACCTGAAAACAGCTTTCGCATCCCGCAACTACCCTCCCGATCTGGTACAGAAGCAAATAACCAGAGCCACTTCCTCGTCCCCTCAAACCCAGAATCCCCCACAGAAGAACCACAAAAGTGCCCCACTTGTGACAGGATACTTTCCGGGACTGGACCAGACTCTGAATGTGGCTCTCCAGCAGGGATACGATTTCCTCAAATCCTGCCCTGAAATGAGATCCATCCTTCATGAAATCCTCCCCACTCCGCCAAGAGTGTCTTTCCGCCGTCCACCTAACCTTCGTAACCTGTTAGTTCATCCCTATGAAATCCCCAAACCACCTTCCCTACCCTCTGGCTCCTATCCTTGTAACCGCCCCCGATGCAAAACCTGTCCCATGCACCCTCCCACCACCACCTACTCCAGTCCTGTAACCCGGAAGGTGTACACGATCAGAGGCAGAGCCACGTGTGAAAGCACCCACGTGATTTACCAACTGACCTGCCTACACTGTGATGCATTCTATGTGGGAATGACCAGCAACAAACTGTCCATTCGCATGAATGGACACAGGCAGACAGTGTTTGTTGGTAATGAGGATCACCCTGTGGCTAAACATGCCTTGGTGCACAGCCAGCACATCTTGGCACAGTGTTACACCGTCCGGGTTATCTGCATACTTCCCACCAACACCAACCTATCCGAACTCCGGAGATGGGAACTTGCCCTTCAGTATATCCTCTCTTCTCGTCATCCGCCAGGCCTCAATCTCCGCTAATTTCAAGTTGCCGCCACTCATACCTCACCTGTCTTTCAACAACTTCTTTGCCTCTACACTTCTGCCTCGACTGACATCTCTGCCCAAACTCTTTGTCTTTAAATATGTCTGCTTGTGTCTGTATGTGTGGATGGATATGTGCGTGTGTATACCTGTCCCTTTTTTCCCCCTAAGGTAAGTCTTTCCGCTCCCGGGATTGGAATGACTCCTTACCCTCTCCCTTAAAACCCACTTCCTTTCGTCTTCCCCTCTCCTTCCCTCTTTCCTGATGAGGCAACAGTTTGTTGCGAAAGCTTGAATTTTGTGTGTATGTTTGTGTTTGTTTGTGTGTCTATCGACCTGCCAGCGCTTTTGTTCGGTAAGTCACCTCATCTTTGTTTTTATATATAATTTTTCCCACGTGGAATGTTTCCTTCCATTATATTGATATCATTTTTTTGTGGTGAGAAATACGATAAAATAGGTGACTGTATGTTTATTTGACACCATTTATAAACTTATAAAATGTCTCAGAAAAGAGTTACTTAAATTGTACGTATGGCAAATGAAACATTCTATACCGGATTATTCAAACAAATATTTTTTTATTTTATCAGTTTTGATTAGGTGAAATCTTGTATAAATTAGCCTGATATTTGGTCTGTGAGAAAAAGAACATTGTGGCAACATAATACTTTCCATTATTTTCTGGGATAGCACAGTTTGAGACTTTCAAGGTTACAAGTCAGTGAAAGTGATACTGAAATGTAATCTGTAGTCAGGCCAAGCAGGTAAAAGAGAAACCCGTGTTTTACAGCTTCCGAAATGATTTTCACTCTCCTACAATCACGAGGACAGTTTGGAAGTATTGTTAATTTTTATGAAAATTTTGGTATAAACAAATTGTAAAATGTAATTGTAACATAAATAAACACACCATAACTAAAACACGAAAACAGTATGCAGGTATCTACTGTAAACTTTCACTGTCTGCCACTAGAAAGTGGAAAGAGCTGCAAAATTGAGGCCAGCCGAGCGCAGCCGATTGGCTCACCCATTCGGCATATAGATTTGCTGTGTCCCAGGCGCACGTAAAAGGAGATATGTGTGAAAAGAAAGATGAAGACTGACCTGTATTCTAATGTTTCCTTAAGGCGGTATTAAATTTTTCACTCTTCAACTATACTGTCTCTTCCAGACTGTGTTTCTGAGTGGATGTGTTGCGTGTATGTCAAGATGACAAAATACATATACATTAGTGTAGAAGTGTTTACAGCATATCATCTGTAAAGGGAGGCAGTTCCTTTCATTTCTAAATTGCTCATCCTGAAAATGCTCCCTGGATACACTGTAGTCTGCAATGTTTGGATATAATAGTGATAGTATTTATGGTACTATTATACTCCATTCCTTATCACGGAGATGGACAGTGCAGCTTTTTCTTCAAGAAAGAGGAGGTAAATATCACTTTGTTCAAAGGAGAGTTAATATATCAATCAACTTAAGACTATTACAATGGTCATCACAGTGAGAGACTGCGGAGGTGCGAACTTCGACACATGAATTGCTGCTGGTGAACTTATCCGCCAGCCACACACCTAAAAAAAAAAAATTCCACATTTTCGCACCTCCTAATGGTGCCAGTACTTAAACGCAAGCATGTATCGAAAAAGAGTTATGTCTCCTCCAACCAATTTGTTGCTTAAAAAAAAATGAAGGAACTATAGCTTCAGTTAACTTGTGTTTGTACCTGTCCAAATGTTTGTCAAAATTTTCCAAGTAAAAGCCATTTCAATCTCTGTGATTTTTATTACAAAGTACATATTTTAATATAAAACAATGATCTTCTGTGATTGCCAAGATTCTTAAAGCATTCGAAGGACCACAATAGTGGCTTTACTGTTCTTTTATTAAATATTTAATGACCCACCAAAAATATCTTTAAAAGATATCAACAACATTCACAACTCTACACATTCCCCACTAATATTAATTACAAATAACAATACATAGTTTTCTGTAGGCCTGTGATGAACCAAAAATGTCATATGTACTCATAAATCTGTAAAACAAGTGACAGAAATACAAGTATTAAATAACATTTTCAATGAAAGCACTTGGAAATTCATATCATCTTGTTCATGGTATGCAATCTACATCACAGATCTGCCAGATAGGGGCTGTCAAGTGCCCCTAGTCCTGCTGCAACACCGCCTTCATCGACAGTGCTCAATTTTGTCCGCAACATATGGCCCACTTGTTCATTTACAAGAATTTTCTCTGCATCTCTGAAATATGAATTAATATTAAATGGATTTTTAAAAAGGTAAATCAACACTACTCAGGGTAAGAAGAGATATTCAAATTTATCAACTAAATAAAATAATTTTGTGATTGGCAGATTGCAGTGGTGGTGGTTGTATTGCCAGAATGCAGCGATCATGTGGTGTTCGGAAGAGTAATACAACCAGCTAGGGACTGGCCCCTGCTCCTCGACTCACTGATACCACTCAGCTTGATTTAATGTCAATCACAAAGTTGTTTTAATCAAAGTATAGTCGTGGCCTTTAATATCTGTTTTCATTTATGAATGTGTTTCCCGTAAAATCTATTAGCTCTGAGTATATCTTTACCATACTTTTGATACTAAGAATCAAACTTCCAGACCACATTGTTTAAAGTTTTAAGTCCTCAAAATAAATGGATGTATTCAGAACCCATTTTTAGGAAATCCCACAGTAAACTTTTATAACAGATTACTCTTTTGTCTAACCGAGCCTCCATGGCACAGAAAATATGCTGTTGTCAACCTTCACCAAATTCCTTGGACCAAGCTTTAGAAGAGAGATACTGGTGGAAGTAAAGCTGTAGGGCAGAGTGAGAGTTGTGCCTGGATAACTCAGTAGGTACAGCATTTGGCCACAAAACAAAACAAAAAAAAGTTCTCATTTGGCTATTGGTCTACCACATAGTGTTCATTCATCTGTGAGGAACTTTCTACCTTTCTCTTCATGATGGTCTATGTTCAAGGAAGTGGCTAACTTTTTTTCACAATGCATCACACTCCATTTCCATATGATAAGCATGAGTTTTTTTCATATCTATTTTGAAGTGTAGTCTCATTTTGGTGCTCACTCCTCTTTTGTATGTTAATGACATTCTGTTGTTGTTAATAATACGTATGTGGCACGTAAAACCTGCCCATAAAGTCAACACATGAATATAAAATGAAATGTAATGTACTAAATATTATTACTCACAGTAGGTGCTGAAAGTGTCCTCTGTCCAATTCAACGAACATGTGGGCACGCTTGAGAATATTCATATATATACTCTTGTCAGTTCTTGTGTTGTGATGCTATTGATGACATTCTGGCTCTAATCTCGAGTTCTTCAACTGTGTGCGGATTTGTTTCACATACTCTTCCCTTTAACAGTACTCATAAGTATAAGTCACAAGTCTGGTGACCGAAGAGACCACAAGCCTTTGCTGATTGTCCTCTCTGGTGCAAACATCTCATGTGCATGGCACAATAATGCAGCTGATGTGTGGCATGTTACAACATCCTGTTGAAAATAACATAACTGATGTTCCTCTTCTGGCAAATTTGAAAAAAAAAACTCCTCGACAATTCCCTAATACATGTTGCTGTTCATCGTCATCTCAAAGAATATGGGCTCCGTATTGCATGTGGCAGAAATGGCACACCAAACACCAATCTTCTTGTCATGCAAGGGTACCTGGTGGATTGTGTGTGTATTTTCTGTCGACCAATACTTTTATTTTTTGGTAATTTACATACTTATACAGATGGAACCACACCTTGTCACTCATGATGAACTTTAGCTGGTCCAAGCCAAAACTGGCAACATTTCTCAACAGTCATAAACAGAAATGCACTCTTTTCCAGTGGTCACGCTGTTTCAGTTCTTGCATAACACCAACCTGGTATGGTTTTAACTACAGTCACCTTAAAACATGTCTGCATCTTCTCTCACTTACAGAAACCTGTTAGCTCAATCTCCTGGTTGACTTATGAGGACGTATCTCCCGCACTTGCCTCTTTAATTCAAGTGTGCAGACAGTTGGCGGTCTGTTCCTGGGAGCATTTTGAACCAATATTGTATGCTGCCATTTTTCAATCAATTCTTGTATGGTGCTTTTTACTGGCACCGAATGTCCTGGAAATTTCTCGTGAAACAAATTCTTTGTTTTCACAAAAGATCAAATCTGAATGAACGCTTCAACAACGGCAACACACTTGGGTAATGAATACAGTATTATCACACGCACACACACTAACCTGACTTCACACAACGAGGCCTATTTCTTAACTGGTTTTGACAAGTTTCACTGGCTATGGCTGCAGCTGACTTACACAACAACAGAGTTCCGTGCAGTGTCAGTACATCAGAGGAAATGGTTATTTCGTGCATGACTGTTTGGCAGTGTTTGTTTTCCTTTATCAATGACACACAAGCACGCACTGGAACATTATTATTGAGTACAATGGGTAGGTTTTACGTGCCACACCTTGTAGTAGGAAAAGGATAGACAGCTACTCACTGTAAAGATGACCTGTTGAGTTGCAGACAGGCACAATGAAAAGACAGTTACACATTATAGCTTTAGGCCAAAGCTTTTACACACACACACACACACACACACACACACACACACAAAAAGCACGCACTACTGCTACTACCAGCAGTCCATCTATCTTTTCCCTAATACTATTGATATCGCAATCTGGAGTTTCCATTATTTATTGTCAATAGCTGCTTACCAAAATCCAGGTGCATAGCTTAGTCAAATTAGAAAAAAAGGCTGACACTCCTCAAGGAGAAAAAAATGTCTTACACAACATTAAGATAGTGTCTTCACAGGTAACATAATGTTTGAGTTTTATGTTTTTAGAGAGGCTTAAGTCAACTGACATAGGTTATCGACACGACAATTTCAGAAAAACTGTTTAAATTATATAACAATTGTATATGGACATCTTTACTTGCATTGTTATGTTATATGATGCAAATTTAATTGCCAAACAAGGAATTACTATCACCACCACCACCCTTTCATGGATTAGGCTGTTGCCTGTTCTGAACTCAAACAAAATCACCCTCATCTTTTTCAAGGTACTCTAGTATCTCTCTTTCCCATTCTGCTTGTTGTTCAGGATCTTATGGGGAATTCTGTGACCCAGCTTTATCATCTAATATTGCCTAAAACCTTCAAGATATTTTTGAATTTTTTCATTCATGTTAAAAATAATTAATTCTATTCTAATATCTTCATTTCTAATCATGTCTCTTCTTGTGCAACCTTTTGTCTTCCTTAGGAACCTCATTTCTGCTGTTTGTATGTTATTTTATAGCATATATGTTGAGTCACAGAAAAGCACAACAGAAAGACTAAATACGAAGCATGTAGCTTTCAGCCAGAAGGCCTTCTGCTGAAATAGGCAAAACACACACACACACACACACACACACACACACACACACACACACACACACACACACAAAATGACCACTGTATCTGGGTGCCAAAGCAAGACTGCAAGAAACTGTGCATGATGGGAGAAGCAACCTGGGTGGTGGGGGTAAGGAGAAGGCTGGGGTGAGGAGGGAGAAGGAGAGCAGGGTACAGGTGGGGGACAGTAAAATGCAGTTTATGGAAGCATAATGGCTGTTCTTGGGAGCATACAGGGATAAGGTGGAGAGAGGGTAGGGCAGTTAGGTGCAGTCAGAAGGTTAGACAGAGTGCATGGAGGAGAGGGGGCAAACCGGAAAGGAGAGAAGTAAAAAGGCTCAGGTGCATCTGTGGAGTAGAAGGCTGTGGGGTGGGAACTGGGAAGGGAACTGGTGGGTGAAGGACAATGATCAACAAATGTTGAGGCCAGGAGGGCTATGGGAACATAGAAGGAGGAGGAGGAGGAGATTAGTGTTTAACGTCCCGTCGACAACGAGGTCATTAGAGACGGAGCGCAAGCTCGGGTGAGGGAAGGACGGGGAAGGAAATCGGCCGTGCCCTTTCAAAGGAACCATCCCGGCATTTGCCTGAAGCGATTTAGGGAAATCACGGAAAACCTAAATCAGGATGGCCGGAGACGGGATTGAACCGTCGTCCTCCCGAATGCGAGTCCAGTGTGCTAACCACTGCGCCACCTCGCTAGGATATGTTGCAGGTAGAGTTCCCAACTGCAAAATTCAGAGAAGCTGATGTTGGTAGGAAGGATGCAGGTGGCACAGGCTGTGCAGCAGTCATTAAAATGAAGAATGTCGTGTTGGGCAGCATGCTCAGCATCTAGGCGATCCAGCTGTTTCTTGGCAATAGTTTGTCGGTGGCCATTCACGCGGACAGAAATGACCAATTAGGATGAAGCACAATGGTTGCAGCTTAGTTTGTAGATAACATGACTGGTTCCACAGGTAGCCCTGCCTTTGGTGGGATACGTGATGCTTGTGACTGGACTGTAGCAGGTGGTGGTGGTGGTGGTGGGAGGATGCAAGGGACAGGTCTTGCAGCTAAGCCTATTGCAGGGATATGAGCAATGGATTTTTCCACTGCTCATTTTATTTTATTGTAGTTACTCTGCTTTCACTTCCATAGGATAAGGAACCACCATCAATTTATAAAATTTCATGATGGTCTCTCTTCACTTTGTGCCATAAAGTTCTGCTAATGTTAAGTATTTGAGACAACAATAGTGAAGCCATAGTCACATTACATAAAATTTTTCTTTAAAAAAAGATGTACCAGTTTCAATGAATTACGTCATCATTTTCAAATATGAAGCATCAGTTGGAGAATATATAATGGTAATTGTGACCATACATCTAACAACAATTACGAAAAATAATAAGACCAGGCAACCGAGGCAATGAAGGCACAATCAAGTCACTACAAGTTATGCCCATGCTTGCCCAACCATTCGATCCACATCCTAATGCAGAATAGATAAAAACTACACCAGAGTAAAAGTTGCCAAGGATTCTTGCAATGTGTCCTGCTGTGACTCAACAATCATATGGGTGATATAAATTCACAAGTCTGAACACATATTTGTATATTTAATCATTATCATGGCACAAACTCCCTTGAGATAAACTTGTATAAATACCTCACCGTAAGTGTATCTTTCAGTTTCGTAATATTAATTTTTGATGGATATACATTAATTATAAAAAAATACAGATTTCTGTATCTCTTCTCCCCTTACCCCCTCATGTTTTTCATACAACCAAAAACCCCCTCTTCCCTTTCCATACAATAAGTAGGGATTCCTAACTACCCCTTTCCCTAACATTCTTCCCCCCCCCCCCCCCCCCCAAATACTCAACACATCCAGCTCTTCATGATTGTAACATATAGTGTTTTGATATGATACATAGTAATGATATCTAGTAAACAGGATTTTAATTTGTTTTTGTAATTGTCTGTGTGAAAGACTGTAACAAACAACCTATTAATGGGAAGCCTGGGATTGACATTTTGTAATGTATGTACAACAATATTTTGGTTGTTATAATGCTGTATTGAGACGAAACTTTGTTTCTTTGTTATCATACCTTTTCGACTATGTTTTGATATCTAATTTTAAAGCTGTAAACAATGTATACCAATGTTTTGGTTTGTATACCAGAGTTTGGTTTGTGTTCATATTTCAACTAGAGACTAGTTTCTTTACAACTAGACAGTGGTGCCATCTAATGCCCGTTATTGTACATTATGTATATCCTATTTTGTGTCTTGTGTTTCTATAATACGTTCGTGCCTTCTAGTAACAGAATGGGTTACCAGGCAAATGGATCAACATTATGTTGTGTGTCAGTCCTACATGACCCTACAGTGTGTTTGGGATTCTTTTTTTTTTTTTTTTTTTGCAACATAGTAAAATTATGTACTGCATTTCATATGGAAACTTGCTGTGCCTGATACACTTATGGTGAGGTTATTATACCTGTTTATCTCATGGGAGTTTGCAACATGATAATGTCACCCATACGATCATTGTGTCACAGCAGGACACATTGGAAGAATCCTTGGCAACTTTTACCCTGGTGTAGTTTTTATCTATTCTACATTAGGATATGGAATGAATGATGGGGCAAGCGTGGGCATAACTTGTAGTGACTTGATTGTGCCACCATTGCCTGGTCTTATTATTTTTCGTAATGGTTATTAGATGTACAGCCACAATTCCCATTATACAGTGTGAGTCACTAACTATTGCCACCTAGAATAACTCCAAAAGTATGATAGTAGCTGAAAAGTTTGTGGGACAAATGTTGCATGGGATAAAGGGGGCCACAATATGACGTTGGTTTTTTCTTGCTAGGTGGGGTCGCATCAGAGATATGAAGGTCAGCTTTGTTTTTCTAAAAGGGATGCTATAGTTTGGTACTTATTTTCTGATAGCAGCTATCGAGACGAATCCAATGATGTGTAACAATAAGGTCTTTGAAGGTCAACGACTGTCAAAAATGTGGCATGAACATCCATCTACAGATTATGTTCAAAGTGATGGCCATTGGTAGCAATCCACTGCTGCAGTGTTGTTCTTATGGATTGAGTGGTACACCTTATCACTTTGGCACTTATCGAAGCACATGCTCAGACAATTCTCTCTCATATATCACGCAAATAGTAAATATTTGCTGAATACGGCATATCCATCTTACGTGCCATTGACACCTAAACACCATTTGACAGTTTTGCAATACAATGCTAATAGTAATAGTAAGACTAGTATCGTCAAATCAAGCGAATGTGAATGACATATTCCTTCGAAGAAAAAGTCTATATGCTTCCCATCTCTATGGTGAGTAGCATTCTATCCTTTTCTTTACACTGTAAATATCAAAAAGGGTAGGTGATAGTCCACATCTTGATTAACAATGATTTCTTGTCATTGATTCCTACCTGTTTTATTATATGTGTGTATTTTTGTAAAGACTTTTTACTATCTCTATAAGGTGATAGAGATAGCCACATTCAGATATGATCTTCCCTAGGCTCTCACAGTTCACACAGTTGAAAGCCTTCTCTAGGTCAATAGAGATCATATGGGTTTCTATATTAAATTCTGTGTTTTTAACTGTGTCTTTATATTTTTAATTACAAACACATTGTCTATGCATGAATGACCTGATCTAAATCCACCTTGTTCTTCAGAAATAATAATTTCTGGGATATTCTGTATGTGGTCAATGATTACCTTTGGGCAGAATTTGTAGCCCTGTTTAGAAGACTGATGCCAGGATAGTTTTTACAGTCACTATCTTTCCTTTTCTTGAAAAGAGAGATCGTTTCTGTTGTAAGCAAAGGATATGGAATTTGCTGTTCGTCCAACACCCATTTATTAATTGTAAAAGTCTTTTATCCAATGATATCCACATTTAATTAGTTCTGCATTTATTCTAGCTATTCCAGCTGCTTTTCTGTCCTCCATACTTTTCAAAGCTATTGTAGCTCCTCAATAGTAACTGGATCTACTATTTCATTGTACATACTTTCTCCAGCATCATCTTCAGCCCTTTGTGTACACCGAAAGTCTGTAAAATGATTTTCCCATTGCCCACTGGATATAATGTTCAATGAGGCAGTGTCTTTTTCTTCCTGGTTCAGGGCTTTTATGACTTTGCATTCAAATTGCTGTCCACCATGTACATCATGTCCTATGATGCATATGAACAAGTTCCACATCATTACTTTTTATTTTGTACACTTTCCAGCTCTCTGATGTTTTTGTCTGTAGAAACTTCAAATAAGCTACATGTTTTTCTTCAATAGTTTCTTTAATTTCTGTGTTCCAATTTCGGAGTCCTTTTTCACATGTTTTTCTTCCTTTTGCCAAGTGCTTCTGAGGCTCCTTTAATGAGGCAGGCTTAATATTATTCCATTCTACATCAATGTCTTTACTGACTGGTAGTGAAGCAAGCTCTTCTTAGAGTCTGCACTGATCAAGTTACCTAATACTGCATTCTGACAGGAGACGTGCTTTGAACAACTCATGTTGTGGCTTCTTTAGGAGCTCATCTAAAAGTTGTAGGTATATAAGGTCCAGGGGAGAGAAGGAAAAATTATACTGGCGCTTTTTATGAGTATCTTCCGAAACACGTGAACAAAATTAGCAAGAGAGACCATTACCACTGCTGGTGGAGTTGCTGGAGTTGGAAAACTATCTATACCAGAAATAATAGGACTATTTGGAAAAAAAGACTCTTAATAATTATGAGACAATGGAAACTCCAGATTGGACTATCAACAATATTATGATTCCTGCCAGGCTGCTGGCAATATAAGTATGAGTATGTGTGTGTGTGTGTGTGTGTGTGTGTGTGTGTGTGTGTGTCTGTGTGTGTGTGTGTGTGTGTGTGCTTAGCTGAAAAAGGCTTTGACCGAACACTGCAATATGTAGCAGTGTTTTCATTTTACCTGTCTGCAACTCAATGGGTCATCTTTATGGTGGGCAGCAATCTTTCCAAATAATAATGGAAAGGAAATATGCCAATTTGTCTCTCTTAATAATTTGAAGTGACTAACACGTTTCATAGAAAGAAAGACATTCACTAGCTTACATGGAGGCACCAGCAGCCTCGACAGGCCACCGCTGGCATGCCACAGAACCCCATGACACCAGCACCTGCCTGCAATGCTCCGTGTCATTGCACATTTTGCCACTTTTTATTTTATCTCTGACCTACTATTTTTAATATATCTAAAAACACAGATGTGTGACCTACCGAACGAAAGTGCTGGCAAGTCGATAGACACACAAACAAACACAAACATACACACGAAATTCAAGCTTTCACAACAAACTGTTGCCTCATCAGGAAAGAGGGAAGGAGAGGGAAAGACGAAAGGATGTGGGTCGTCTTTCGTCTTTCCCTCTCCTTCCCTCTTTCCTGATGAGGAAACAGTTTGTTGTGAAAGCTTGAATTTCGTGTGTATGTTTGTGTTTGTTTGTGTGTCTATCGACCTGCTAGCACTTTCGTTCGGTAAGTCACATCATCTGTTTTTTTAGATAGATATATTTTTCCCACGTGGAATGTTTCCTCTATTATATTCCTACTATTTTTAACAACGTTTTAGTCGGTGTAATTATTAACATCGCTTGCCCAAGGATTAAGATGAATTGCTAATGCTACATTTTGGTAATGTAACTAATCATTCAACCCTGGAAACGGATGCCTTTTTTTTTTTTTAAAAAAAAAAAAAAATACACATAAAAGATGCTGAAAATGCAGGCTCCTTTTTATTAGTTTGCTTTCTTGTTTGTGTGGTACAAATTTTGCAATTGATTTTAAACTACCTTCCCACGAGATAGACACTTGAAACCTTCAACACAGTACAGAAACCAATGACAATGCAATATTAACTTGCTTTCTTGTATAATGTGTTGTGGAGGGTACTTTGCATACCACTTTTATTTCCCCCTTTCCCTGCTCCAGCCATGAAAGTTTTGTGGGGTGAACAATTGTTGTTAATCATCCCCATGAGCTTGAACTTCTCTAATTTTTGCTTTCACAGTCTTTTTGAGAGATATAAGTAGGATGATGCAATATACTGACTGATTCAGATGAAGAGAAATTGAATTAAACATGAAATTTACCATAAACCTGTTCTAATTGCATAAAAATGTTTCAAAACAATCAAAAAATTGACTTAAAAGTATAAAATAACTTCTCCTGGCCTCATACAGACTCCTAACACCTTACAAATTGCTCTGAATATTGTGCTTGCAAATTTTTAATAACTATGACAGTACTTATAAAATTTGAAACAAAAATATTGGGCACATGCAATACATAAATGATGCATGAGTAACTCGTCTAAGTCACTGAAATTTTATTGCTCTGCAAATGATATGAACAGTAGTGTATTTCTCAATGACAGGCAGTCTCTACACTCCTTACTACTGTCTACTGCATTCACCCCACATTTCTCATTTTAAATTTTACCAATCTTGCCATAACTACTAAAAAATCAGGAGCACAAATTTTCAGCATTATGCATATGGGTTTAGGAATCTGCGTGGAGCCAGGAGAACTTATTTTATACATTTTGGCCTGTTTCTAAAGTATGTTTTATGAAAATAGTTTTTTATTTAAATAATCTTTAAATTAACATTATCTTGACTGTGTACAATATACGAGGGTGAGTCAAATGAAAACCTTAAATATTTTTTTAAATATTATTTATTGTGTATAAGTGGTACAAAGCTACATCTCTTTTCAACATAATCTCCCCCACGCTCAATGCAAGTCCTCCAGCACTTACAAAGTGCATTCCTTCAGAAAAAAAATTCTTTTAGTAGTCTGCGCAACCACTTTTGCACCACGTGGTGTACCTCTTCATCAGAATGGAACTTCTTTCCTCCCATTGCATCTTTGACTGGTCCAAACATATGGAAATCACTTGGGGCAGGTGAGTACGGGGGATGAGGAAGATACTCAGAATGCAGGTCTGATTGTTGCAACTCTTGTACGGGCAGTGTAGGGTCTTGTATTGCCATGTTGCAAAAGGACACCTGCTGACAACAATCCACATCACTTTGATTTGATTGCAGGCCACAGGTGATTTTTTATTAGATCTGTGTATGATTTACTGGGGACAGTGGTCCCTCTAGGCATGTAATGCTCCAAAATGAAGCCTTTTTCGTCCCAAAAGAGTCAGCATAACCTTCCCTCTGATGGTTCTGTTCGAAACTTCTTTGGATTTGGTGATGCGGAATGGCGCCATTCCTTGCTCGCTCTCTTCGTTTCTGGTTGGTGGAAGTGAACCCAGGTTTTGTCCCCAGTATTGAATCTTGGAAGGAAGCCATCACTTTCTCGTTCAAAGCGCAGAAGAAGTTCTTCACAAGCATCAACACATCGTTCTCTCATTTAAGGAGTCAGCTGCCGTGGCACCCGTCTTGCAGACACTTTGTGAAACTGGAGCACATCATGCACCATGTGGTGTGCTGACCCATGACTAATCTGTAAACATGCTGTAATGTCTTTCAGTGTCACTTGACAGTTTTCCTTCACTATGGCTGCAACTGCTGCAACGTTCTGTGCAGTCACAACTCGTTGGGCCTGACCTGAACGAGCATCATCTTCCACTTAAGTCACACCATTAGTGAACTTCCTACTCCATTCATAGACTTGCTGCTGCGACGAACATGCATCACCGTACTGAACCTTCATTTGTCGATGAATTTCAATAGGATTCACACCTTCACTACGTAAAAAACCGAATAACAGAACACTGTTCTTCCCTGGTGCAAGTCGCAAGTGGGGCGGCCATCTTTATACTGATACTGTGACGGTATGTGTGCATCTGCACTATGCTACCACCTACAGGCCATTCTGCACACTGTTTGTAGCATGCTTACCAATTTACAGGATAACGGCGCGAAATTTCGATTTGTTATTACAAATTTATGGTTTTAGTTTGACTCACCCTCTTATTATATAAGTTCTACAATTCACAATACTAATGCATCATTCTACACAATAATCAGTGTTTGACAGCCCATTCACTAATTGCTTGGTTGTCATTCTTTATAGGTCACTTCAAAATTTCTTCATAGAAGGGTATGTGTTTATCAGGTAGACAAAATAGAAGTTTTTCCAAGTCCTTGATCGTAGTGGACTTAATTGGAACCTTTCCAGATTGATAAGCTACTTTTTCTGGTGCAGTCAGTGGACAACGTTGGAAGGCCAGAAGAAAAGTGTGACTAAACAGTCCCATGATCATTACAGTAGCTGTAACACAACCCTTTCCTGTGTTATCAAAAACAATTATGAAAAGTACTGACAGAACCTTCCCTTGTCTTTCAATCCTTGTCTTGCTGTAATACACCTGCCACAATGACGTGATGTCTAGTATTTCCGTAGCAGCAACCTCTTTAAAATGAAATTTACCTTGTTTGCAAGTTAATAAATATATCTTGACATCATGCACAGCAAACAATCTGTCCTGTTGCCTTAGTTTCCTTTTTATAATGCCGAACTCTCTGTCACAGGGTAAAAACCTAGTGCCTATTCACTTTTAAAGGGGATGAATATTAACTGATGCTCCTATAAAAATGACATTGTTTTTCAGAAACCTATAGAACGTACACTAACCGAAGGACTGGACCCATTTAATGTCAGTTTGTGCAGTTACATATGTACTATCTGAAGCAATGGCGATCTCGAAATCACCAAATTATGGACTGATGCCCTTTTAAAAAGTATATAGTTCATTTACATGAGAATTTTCAAACAATAAAAGTTAGAAAATACATAACAATGAGCACTTAGCTAGGGTTAAGTGTCCTCAAATCTAGGTGGTCTGGTAATTTAAATAACCTTTTTTAATGCTAAAGAAAATGACTTCTTTACTGTAATGAATGAAAATAGAGAAATTCAAATGAAAAGAAAATCACTTAAAATAAATCACAGTAATCACTGCCATAAACTATCTGTAATGAATAAAAAGATACATACCCAATCACAACACCAAAGATCCCTAATTCTGACACAACATCTGTTGGTTCAGGTAAATTGTTCTGCCCTGGTCTTACAATATAATTTTTCTGTACTGGAGGAGCTATTCGTTCCATAAGTATCCAAGCAGTTCTCTCTTTGGAAGATTTCATTTTTTCTACTATTTCTCGAATCTTTTGTCCATATACATTGTTACCTCCTCCTTCACGTTGTGGTTTTAAAACATATCGTTCTGGATTTGCAATAGCCATATCTACAGCCCTGTCACCATGTTCATCCTTAATAGATCCATTAAAAAAAGAGAGAGATTATTCTTATTACTATCATTATTATAACAGACACATTAGTTTTAAGTTAACAGGATACTTATGTTAAACTTCACTTCATATGAAAACAGTAACAATCTAACAATTCATGGATTTCATATCTGAAAATGTGTTGTGGTACCTTTATTGGGTCACTATCTTGTTCATGGTGGCTATTTTGGATCACTATCTTGTTCTATTATGTAGATAGGTATATTATTATTCCATATCATTCATGGCGAGGAGACCACAATGATTTACGACAGTTCATAGAATATTTCCATCTATCAAATGTTACTTGGCTTTGCGAAAAAATTTAAGGGCAAATAGAAAACAACAAAAGAGAGGAAAATAGCACACAGAGATATACAAAGGCAGAACAAAAAATAACAATTCTGAAATAAGTATGGTTAACACTACTGTGCAACTGTGATTTATTTAAGCACTATTACATTTTTGCCCTTCAAGAACAGTCACAGTATCACATTTAGACAACCTCCTAGATGGTGTACCCTGGACAATGATGTTAACATGGCACAGCGGCAAAAAGTTTACACAGCTATGGTGATTGGGTGCATTAATGCTGCCGGTCCATAAGAAGGCAAACGGAGCAAACTAGCGATTCTAACATGAAGAGTGCAAATGTGTGTCATTTAAACATAGAAGACTATATGAGGACAAAGGGAGAAACCCTAAAAAAAAATTTTAACGACAGAAAGTGTAAGCATCACACTCTCACAAGAAACTCGTATGACTACTGAAACCATCAAGTGACTCAAATTACGAAGATTTACTAATGTAGATTACAGAGATCATGACAAGCACGGTAAAGCCACCCTAGCAAAAAATGAACTCCTAGGAAATTTAGACACAAAAGTAATACCAGTAGAACGTCTGATAGGCTTACAATTGGGGAACTGACAATCTATAATGCCTATACACCTCCATCATAGAAATGTTCCATAGATATTTTACCCGAGGCTAATTACCCAGCAGTGTAAGCCAGTGATTTTAGCTCTCAACATACCAGATGGGGCTATTTGAAATCCACAACTGAAGGCATCGAATTAAATGACTGGGCAGACAATCAGGATTTACATCTGTTTTAGGCCAAGGATAAAGCAACCTTCAAATCAAAGGCGTGGGGTGCAATGTTGACACCTGACCTCACCTTCGTCACACACGGAGCAATCAGCACACCAGTGCAAGCTACAGGAAGGGTCCTTGGGGTGATCCCACGGAGCCAGCACATGCTGGTAATTGTAGAGTTATAAAAAGTCCCCCCAAATCCCACAATGGAACATGAGGAAAGCTTACTGGATTAAATATCAGTCCTACATTGAGAAAGCAATAAATCAGATACTGCCGAAACCTGTGAACGCCAAAAGATTCACAAACCTAATACATAAAATAGCCCCAAAATGCTAATCCTCATGGGGTTATGAAGGAATACACCACACTGCTGGATGAAAGAATGTGAAATACTAATGGAGAAATTTCAGAAGAGCCGGGACAACGAGATGCGGAACAACTGGCAAATACCATGAATGAGGAGTGCAGGAGTAATGGGAGGAAGCACTGAAAAAATCTATATTTTACTCATTCTAGCAGAAAGAGCTTCGGCCTGCTGTGGAAATTAGGTGGTGCCACACAATCTCACATGCCATCTCTTGGTTCTGGTCCATCTGAGATTTCCACTGTCCAGAAACAGACCCCCAAAATACAAATGAATACAGCCAAGAAGAAACAGATTTCTTGTAATCTGAAAAATATATTAATTAATAATCCAATCAAAATGGACATCATCAAAGAAGTGGAAATAGAGGAGATTACCCAGGCCTTGAAGCAAATGAAGACAGGCAAAGCGGCTGGACTTACGAGATACTACAAGAAATTTTAAAGAAATTAGGCATTTTAGGAAGGAGTGTGCAGGCCAAACTCTATGCAGTATAGATCAGAATGGGTGCTGTCCCTAAGATCTGGAAAGAAGCAAAAGTCACTCTGATGCTGAAACCTGGAAACTCTGGAGATAACTCAAAGAATTTCTGACTGATATCCCTGCTATGTACCTTCTATAAACTATTCCCAAGAAAATTGCTGACTGTATTAACTCCATACATTGAAGTCAACCTTCCTACACACCAAGTAAGTTTTTGAGAAGATAGAAATTGTTGCAGTCAAGTGCTGTCCCTCACAACAATATTGAGAAAGGCTTCCACAAAAAAAAAAAGAGGAAAACCGGCCTGGTTCTTGCCAATGTTACATCAGCTTATGATACAGTATGGACTGAGGGTCTACTGTTTAACCTAACTAGAATCATTAAATGTAAACAGACTTATGCCTCACTCAAAAACATGCTAACAGACAGGAAAGTCAAGGTTCCCCTTCATGGCATGAGCAGCAAGAGCATGATTCTGAATAATGGTGTGCGAGAGTTCGGAACTAACACCCATTCTTTTCAGTCTATACATTGGCGACATGCCAGACACAAAATCACATACATTTGCATATGTGGGTGACCTGTTCATCACATGTTGTTGTTGTGGTCTTCAGTCCTGAGACTGGTTTGATGCAGCTCTCCATGCTACTCTATCCTGTGCAAGCTGCTTCATCTCCCAGTACCTACTGCAATCTACATCCTTCTGAATCTGCTTAGTGTATTCATCTCTTGGTCTCCCTCTACGATTTTTACCCTCCACACTGCCCTCCAATACTAAATTGGTGATCCCTTGATGCCTCAGAACATGTCCTACCAACCGATCCCGTCTTCTGGTCAAGTTGTGCCACAAACTTCTCTTCTCCCCAATCCTGTTCAATACTTCCTCATTAGTTATGTGATCTACCCATCTAATCTTCAGCATTCTTCTGTAGCACCACATTTCGAATGCTTCTATTCTCTTCTTGTCCAAACTAGTTATCGTCCATGTTTCACTTCCATACATGGCTACACTCCATACAAATACTTTCAGAAATGATTTCCTGACACTTAAATCTATACTTGATGTTAACAAATTTCTCTTCTTCAGAAACGCTTTCCTTGCCATTGCCAGTCTACATTTAATATCCTCTCTACTTCGACCATCATCAGTTATTTTGCTCCCCAAATAGCAAAACTCCTTTACTACTTTAAGTGTCTCATTTCCTAATCTAATACCCTCAGCATCACCCAACTTAATTCGACTACATTCCATTATCCTCGTTTTGCTTTTGTTGATGTTCATCTTATATCCTCCTTTCAAGACACTGTCCATTCCATTCAACTGCTCTTCCAAGTCCTTTGCCGTCTCTGACAGAATTACAATGTCATCGGCGTACCTCAAAGTTTTTATTTCTTCTCCATGGATTTTAATACCCACTCTGAATTTTTCTTTTGTTTCCTTTACTGCTTCCTCAATATACAGATTGAACAACATCGGGGAGAGGCTACAACCCTGTCTTACTCCCTTCCCAACCACTGCTTCCCTTTCATGTCCCTCAACTCTTATAACTGCCATCTGGTTTCTGTACAAATTGTAAATAGCCTTTCGCTCCCTGTATTTTACCCCTGCCACCTTTAGAATTTGAAAGAGAGTATTCCAGCCAACATTGTCAAAAGCTTTCTCTAAGTCTACAAATGCTAGAAATGTAGTTTGCCTTTCCTTAATCTTTCTTCTAAGATAAGTCGTAAGGTCAGTATTGCCTCACGTGTTCCAGTGTTTCTACGGAATCCAAACTGATCTTCCCCGAGGTTGGCTTCTACTAGTTTTTCCATTCGTCTGTAAAGAATTTGTGTTAGTATTTTTCAGCTGTGACTTATTAAACTGATAGTTCGGTAATTTTCACATCTGTCAACACCTGCTTTCTTTGGGATTGGAAATATTATATTCTTCTTGAAGTCTGAGGGTATTTTGCCTGTTTCATACATCTTGCTCACCAGATGGTAGAGTTTTGTCAGGACTGGCTCTCCCAAGGCCGTCAGTAGTTCCAATGGAATGTTGTCTACTCCAGGGCCCTTGTTTCGACTCAGGTCTTTCAGTGCTCTGTCAAACTCTTCACGCAGTATCGTATCTCCCATTTCATCTTCATCTACATCCTCTTCCATTTCCATAATATTGTCCTCAAGCACATCACCCTTGTATAGACCCTCTATATACTCCTTCCACCTTTCTGCTTTCCCTTCTTTGCTTAGAACTGGGTTTCCATCTGAACTCTTGATATTCATACAAGTCGTTCTCTTATCTCCAAAGGTTTCTTTAATTTTCCTGTAGGCAGTATCTATCTTACCCCTAGTGAGATAAGCCTCTACATCCTTATTTCTTTCCTCTAGCCATCCCTGCTTAGCCATTTTGCACTTCCTGTCGATCTCATTTTTGAGACGTTTGTATTCCTTTTTGCCTGCTTCATTTACTGCATTTTTATATTTTCCCCTTTCATCAATTAAATTCAATATTTCTTCTGTTACCCAAGGATTTCTACCAGCCCTCGTCTTTTTACCTACTTGATCGTCTGCTGCCTTCACTACTTCATCCCTCAAAGCTACCCATTCTTCTTCTACCGTATTTCTTTCCCCCATTCCTGTCAATTGTTCTCTTATGCTCTCCCTGAAACTCTGTACAACCTCTGGTTCTTTCAGTTTATCCAGGTCCCATCTCCTTAAATTCCCACCTTTTTGCAGTTTCTTGTTTTAATCTACAGGTCATAACCAATAGATTGTGGTCAGAGTCCACATCTGCCCCTGGAAATGTCTTACAATTTAAAACCTGGTTCCTAAATCTCTGTCTTACCATTATATAATCTATCTGATACCTTTTAGTATCTCCAGGGTTCTTCCATGTATACAACCTTCTTTCCGGATTCTTAAACCAAGTGTTAGCTATGATTAAGTTGTGCTCTGTGCAAAATTCTACCAGGCGGCTTCCTCTTTCATTTCTTAGCCCCAATCCATATTCACCGACTATGTTTCCTTCTCTCCCTTTTCCTACACTCGAATTCCAGTCACCCATGACTATTAAATTTTCATCTCCCTTCACTATCTGAATAATTTCTTTTATTTCATCATACATTTCTTCAATTTCTTCGTCATCTGCAGACCTAGTTGGCATATAAACTTTTACTACTGTAGTAGGTGTGGGCTTCGTATCTATCTTGGCCGCAATAATGCATTCACTATGCTGTTTGTAGTAGCTTACCCGCATTCCTATTTTCCTATTCATTATTAAACCTACTCCTGCATTACCCCTATTTGATTTTGTGTTTATAACCCTGTAGTCACCTGACCAGAAGTCTTGTTCCTCCTGCCACCGAACTTCACTAATTCCCACTATATCTAACTTCAACCTATCCATTTCCCTTTTTAAATTTTCTAACCTACCTACCCGATTAAGGGATCTGACATTCCACGCTCCGATCCATAGAACGCCAGTTTTCTTTCTCCTGATAACGACATATCTAAGTAAAAATCTTAACCTCAAAAAAATATGGAATGCAGATCTGGAAGTACCGAACACTTTCTACTCCAAGTCGCATCTTCATCCAAACCCTAATAAAACAATCAGCAACGTAATGCACCTTCACAAGAGAGACTCAAAATGTAAACTACAACTCCCTATGAATGGCCAAAACATCAGGCATTAGGATAAGTCCACATACTTGGGGAGAAAATAGATCACACTAACATATAGCTCACATCCAGATGATACAAAACAAATGAAAATCCCATAATGCCATTCTGATGAAACTACCTGAAATGAAAGGTAGTTGTGGAGACAACACATTGAGGACTTCAGTGCTAGCCCTTGGCTGCAGCATGACTGTATAGTGTTCGCCAGTCAGGATGAGAAATGCACCCATATTTAAAGTGGACACCCAACAAAAGAAGACAATGCAGATAATCTCTGGAAATTTTGGGCCACTCCATATGTCTGCCTCCCCATCCTAGCAAACATAGAGCCTCCCACCTCAATTAGGCGATCACAGATAGCTACAAGATCATGAAGAAAAATCCAAGACAACCCAGAACTCCCTACACACCAAGATGTAGCATCTCTAAACAGTCTTAAATCCAGGTCACCTTTATGGAAAATCGGAAAAGAACTGCAAGGCTTTGACTCAAAGACGGCTTGGAAAGAGCTATGGGGTGTAAGTCAGCGTAAGAACTGAAACTCGGTGGATGATCCCAACAAGACGATTGATGGATCCAACCTCCCGAGGAAACTGTTGACAATTCTGAACCTTGTCAGGATGAGTGTTTGTAGATGTAAACAATTGATGAATGAAAGTTGTCTATCGGACAGTCCTGATTGTGAGTATGGGGAAATCCAATAAATGGACCATTTACTTGTGTATGAAGTGCACGGTCATGAAGGTAGTCTGAAGGACATACACAGACACTCAGACTTGGCCACAGAGTGGCTCAAGAACTTTAGTGATATTGTTTGATATTATAAGAACATATGTAAAGAATATCGTAACTCAGTATAGCGCTATTAGAATACATACATTATGTGATGAAAGTCTTTGTAAATGATGGATGAGAAATTAATCAAACAATGGAATATCCAGATGGGATGTAACAATGTTATGAAAAGGAAAGTAGCTACTCACCATATAGCGGAGATGCTAATTCGCAGACATGCACAACAAAAAGACCGTCACAATATATGCTTTCGGCCAACAAGGCCTTAGTCAAAAACAGCTCTCTCTCTCTCTCTCTCTCTCTCTCTCTCTCTCTCTCTCTCACACACACACACACACACACACACACACACACACACACACACACAGAAATGCAACTCACACACATGACTGCAGCCTCAGGCAGCTGAAGCCACACTGCCAGTGTCTGTCATCTATTTTCGACAAAGGCCTTGGTGACTGAAAGCTTATATTGTAACAATTTTTTTTTTTTTTGGCGCCTATCTGTGACTCAGAATGAGTAAATAAATAACAGTATATCCTAAGAGTGATTTAAGAGGACAGAAAACCTAAATAAAGAACATACTACAACAATTATTCCATCAAACACATGGATCAGGGAATTGTCAAGGGTTGAAAAAATGACTATGATTTTTACGAAAAGAAATGAAGATGGACAGAAACATAGCCATGTAAATGCTTCATGAATGAATGCAGTAAGTTTTGCGCTGGATGCCAAGATAAAAGAAAAAAAGAGATCACAATCTAAAACAAGTAAGTGCATTCGATTTTATATATTTTTATACTGACAGAGGTCAAGTAGTTTTTGTATGTTGAAAACAGTGACACATCATGAAGGTAATTCAAGCTCTATGAAATAAACAAATTCCAAATTATTTTGAAGAAAATAAGATCTTCAAAGAGAGTTTGGTCTCATATCAGATATGTGTACTATTAAAGCTGCTGTGTCATTTCTGATCAAGTGCATGAAGCACTTGGAAAGCAGATAGTAGATTTTTTTTATTTGTCAACAGCTTTTGCCACTGTGCCCCATGAGATATTAAACTAAGAGCAACTCTATGGTTTTACATTGAGCCTGGGTACTTGCCAGAGTATGTGGGTGTTTCTCAAGATGCAATAAAAGCTCCAGTCTTACTTCTTGTTTTTATTAGTGACTTGTCGTGTAACATAATGCGACAATCCACATGCAATTATTTATTTGCTGTTGATCAAATTGTCCTTACAACATTAGGGAGACCAGAAATGTTGAAATGTGAAATAGATCAGACCACTGATAATGTTAAAGCCTGGTATAATGTCAACTCCCTATGTATCAATGAAGATAAAGCACAGAACCTAAATATTAGATGGAACCCCAAAACACAATTGGAGCAGGGAATAAACGCTGTTAATTTCTTTGTGACGACAATTTGCTCCAAACTGTCTACAAATGATTGCATAAAACTTGGTATGTAAAATCAGTAAAGGTATATTTTGCCCTGAGGAAACTACAAATTTGTTTTAGTTTTCCAGTGCTGAAAGTTGCCTTTATGCCCTAATACAGAGTTATATAGCATGTGGTACCATTCTGTGGAGCCACAAAAAGAAAGCAAATGAAATATTCCAGTTATAAGAGAAGGCAGTGCTGATAAAATGCAGCATGGCACTCTCAGAATTGACTGTAGACCTAGCTTCAGAAAACTAAATATGATGACTGTGTCATCATTATACACCTTGCAACGTGTAAGCACGACAAGGAGAACTACTGTAGATATGAGTAAACTTAAATTAGCAGAATTTACAGTTAAACAGATCATCATTTCCTCCACACAAAATAAACTGAACAATGACAGCATGACACCTTACTGAATCAGTAGGTAATAGAATATTTGTAGTAAAGTTCAGTGCATAATAGTTACTTTGTTCTTTATTTATCAGAAAGCACATTGGTGCAAGGCTACTAGCTGTGGCATTCAAAGCTAAGAAGGAAATTGTATTGGTTTTATGTAAAAGAATTTAACGTTTAATATGTAATGGATATTATTGTTACTTTATTTAGACCGTGAAAGTGGTCAAGGTTTGATTATTTAAAGATGTTAAAATGTAAAATAATGTAGGATAAGCTGTAGCCAATCAGATGGACGGCTTCAGGAAAGTCTGGAGACACCAAAGGGACGGTTCGGATGCAGACGCGAAAGCGGACGGTCGGTCTTTAGGCAGCTAGGAAGTGAAATGACTTAGAAAATTTCACGTTGTGTGATATCATGGGACTTAAGTCTCTGAGCGCTGAGCAGCAGGGCGCCTGGGGTGAACTCTTAACTTTTCGCAAAGATAATGAGGTGGAATATTAGACTTGTATTTCGCGATGAGATTGTGAATGATCGAACTGTGTCAAATGGATATGCGCTCGAGTGTAACAGTAACTCCAAATACGACCACTTTCGTTATTAGTTTGTTTTCTGAATAAACATTATTCTAATCAAATTGAAACTGTGTAGCCTACATCATTTATGGGTCGTTAATTTAGTTCTCGATATTATTAGTGTTGTTAGATTTTACGTTAACTTCGTATTTCACAAACTTGCCATCAGCCAGACAATTTAACCAAAGGGTTACAAGTGTCCAATTTAGGGTGTGTAAGGCGACATGTGAGGTTCAATCCCTAGACGAGTTTGAGCCAAGACATTTCGACGAAGAGGAATCGCATGTGAGCCCAAACATCTTTGCGATGTTAGCTCGCAGGTTCTACATTTAGGACAAGTGAAGTTAGTTGGGAGGACTGCAATAGACAAACTACATAACTTTTTCAGAACTAAGAGTCCAACATTTCTGAAAAGAAAAAGATTTACAATCAGTTACCTTTACGCGTTTTGACTTGCGGCATTGAGATCTGAACTTTCGATGCAAAAACAAAATATGTATGAGAGTCCTTGAAAAACAAGACAGGGATTATGCAGGTATAATGAAGAAGATATACATGTATTTGTGGAACACAACCTACGACCAGCTTAGAGACAGGAGTGATGACACTTTCTGCAGGACCTGACCATCATTTTGCAGGACAATGCTCAAGCACTTACAGTGCAAGCTGTTACTGATTTGTTTGACTGATGGAGCTGCTAAGTACTAAATGCAGTAGCAAGAGTAAACATGACTTGTTATCATTCCACTGTAACTTAAAGTGTTTTGTAAACAAATCAAACCCTTCAGTGTTGCACCAGAGACAATTAGGAAGCTACCAGATTAACAATTCAAAACAAAAATTGAAGAGTTTCAATTAGAACTAAATCCTTATGAAGTTCTTGAATTTTTAACTGATGCTATGAAAAGGATGTGATTTTAATATGTTTATTATTGTACATTAGTAGTCATTAGTAGGATGGCCATGGTCCAGTAATGGAAATCAAATGGCTGATGATAAAAGTTGATCTTTTGTGCATTTGGTTTTTATTTTTTATTTTACAAATCAAATGATTATTACTGTTGAGATAAACAGTACTTAACTGTAAAAATCCTTGTTGTGTTTTAAAAGAGACTTTAACAACAGCTAAGTTCGAATGATTATTCTTTGTTAAAATAGGAATGGAAGAAGTGACTGAAGCCTCTTTTAACTGCTCTTCATGTTAGCTGTGAGTATGTTTAATAAATAATTAAACAACGCATAGTATTTTAAATGTCCTCATTTTTACTAGAAAGACAAACATCAAAACAAAATGAAACTCCTACTGTTCTAGTAATAGCATAAATTTAAAATGCGCAGTTTGAAAACAAAAAATAGAGGAATATAAAAAAAAAAAACAAATATTTCTCATTGCCACATGGCAGGCACTCACAAAATCAAGGGAATAGAGACCTGTGAAGATCTCTCTGATGGCCTCCACTTTTGCCGAGTCAGTGATAAAACGTTCCAAGCATCCAGGATGTGCTAGTGCCTGCTGAACTTTCTTAGTTCCTGCAAGATGATAATGAATACTTGGACATTTGATGGCTTTTGAGCGCTCTATCAGCAAACGAGTCTTCCAGCCTTCAGCTCCTCCGTACTGAGCTGGTTCATATGCAGTACGGTAATACACAACAGCCACCTCATGACCATCGCTAAGGGCATAAATAATACTGTATGAGAAAAAACTGCAACAACAATGATTAACCATAAGAACAATTATAATCAAAGCTTCAAATAAAGTACAACAGGTACCTACAAGTGCATAAAATGGTGATCTGGTCAAAGGAGACACCAATGAAAGGTTGTGCATTAAACTTCTGAAATGTATCTCTTTCCTGTGCAATAAATAACATATATTAATTTCAATAGTTTAGAAGCAGTATGAAATGCAGGAACAACCAATTTCTTCTTCTGTTGCTATAACAGTAATCTCTGAAAATTTCAACTTCTGTTTGTACTACCACAGTTTATCACATAAGGTCAAGAGAAACTATACACTTCTACAATAATGCAATAGAATGATACTCCAAATATCCCGGAATTTAATCTATGTACAAAAATAGCATATTGTATACGTGAGTTCAACAAAAGGCAGGAATGCATGGCACTTTTCAGTACATATTTTTGCCCTTTTACCCAAATTTAACGTTTCGTATACTCCATATATTCTACTATGTTCAGAGCAAAAATTCACATACTGAATAATATACGAAGACGACTGCTACAGCAACAGTGATAATTAACAACATGCTTTTGCAGGTTTGCGAATCTGCTGTGACTGCATTTGTCTCTATATATTTGATGATAATTAGATCCAGATTGCTCTAGTTGGTAAAATGCTTTATCAGTGTCAGCCAGAGCAAATATGTCAATTTGTTTATTCAGGTCAACGAGTCACTGACTGGATTTGTGGCCAAGAAATTTGTAAGTACATTCTCTGGAGGCATAAACAGAACACAATAAAGCTCATCATGGAGAAGTAGAAAGGCAGCACTCTGCCAAATCTCTATGTCCTCATCTGCTGGGGTAGTCCATAGATAACCTTGTTGTGAAGTATTTATGCAACATAAAACTTAACATTTTCAGTATATTTGTTTAACCTGATTATATGGGCCAGGAAACTAAAGCAAATAAGTTTTATAATGTTCAGCATTACACAACTGCGACAAAGTATGATTCCTTTTGACAAAGAACAAATTTAAAAATGGCAAATCCAAGCCCATACATCATTGATTTGATCTCTGATTTAACAAGCCATCAGACAAATTAGGAATATGATGGGAATTAACTGTCTTACACAAAATATTTGATGTAAAAATGCTCATATACAATGCAAATAATTTCAATTGGGAAGTCTAACATTCTTTGGCATATAACAGGGCACTGCTTATGTTGTGAATAAAGTTTTTGCAAATAACTTTAATGTGATAACTGTCTAAAATAGGTACAATATGCATCAACTGTCCCTTGAGAGTATTTTCATTCTGTCATTGCAACTACAAAAAATGTGTGTTTTTTCATCAGATGAGTTTAGCTTTATTGAGGTAAACTGGACTGTAATTAAGTTATTTAAATTTTGAGTGGCTTTACTTTCAGAAAACAGTTCATTAACAATATGTTGGTTTTCATTTATGGTGATTTACATTTGATTTAAAACTTCCTGGCAGATTAAAACTGTGTGCCGGGCCGAGACTCTAACTCGGGACCGTTACCTTTCGCGGGCAAGTGCTCTAACCAACTGAGCTAGCCAAGCACGACTCACGCCCCATCCTCACAGCCTTACTTCTGCCAGTACCTCGTCTCCTACCTTCCAAACTTTACAGAAGCAGAGTGAAAATCTCATTCTGGAAACATCCCCCAGGCTTTGGCTAAGCCATGTCTCCGCAATATCCTTTCTTTCAGGAGTGCTAGTTCTGCAAGGTTCGCCGGAGAGCTTCTGTAAAGTTTGGAAGGTAGGAGACGAGGTACTGACAGAAGTAAGGCTGTGAGGACGGGGCGTGAGTCGTGCTTGGGTAGCTCAGTTGGTTAGAGTACTTGCTCGCGAAAGGCAAAGGTCCCGAGTTCAAGTCTCGGCCCAGCACACAGTTTTAATCTGCCAGGAAGTTTCATAACATCACACACTCCGCTGCAGAGTGAAAATCTCATTCTGGATACATTTGACTTATCACCTACATTTGGAAATGCTGTCTGCTGGCACATGAGTATGCTTTTAAAGTTGTGGTCTTTAGTTGCTCTGCAGAATCACTCTTTTGTTTATGTTTTACACAGCACACCCCTCGCACACCACTGTTTTCTGTTTGTTTTTATACTTTAAGTATGTATTGTGGTTTGTGTTTTGTAGTGCTGCCAACATAACACTGCCACTACTTTGTCTTTATTTTTAGTTTATTGTATGTGTGTAATTCTATGTAATTATGTTGTTGTGTATTTGAATACTGTGTAAGAGTAGTGACGGGAGGGAGGGAGGGGTGGGTAGGAGAGGGTAAAGGATAGAAAAGGCTCTTTTCTCTTTCATGTAATGTCATCAATTATTTTAAATAGAGTCTGGTTTCCAATACTTACTTGGTCATTGAGCAACTATTTATTTTCAAATGTTGAAGGGTTTGTATCCTATTTCCTTATATCCTTTCACAATTTCTACAACTGGGCTGATAGATACCAGATCATTAATATCAGTCTGGTTTTAATTTTAGTTTTGGGATGTGCTTTCGTATAGAGCTGCTTGTTTCATAAGCAATGTTTATGTCTTGTTTTTTGAATATGTTACCTATTTTATGTGTGAATTTGTTGTGGTAGGTTATTGTATGACATTTTTTTGTAGTGGTGCAACTTGTATGTTTAGTGTGGTTTGATTAGTATTTTTCATTATTTTTCTGTTTAGTTTGTCTAGCATTGTTTCTTTGTGTCCATTTTTAATGCTGTTTGTTTTATAACGATATGATCATCATAAGAATCACTACAGACACACCTCCTCTCTTTCCAAGTCATTAACACAAAATAAACATATGCTCAATTTCCAAATAAATACTGGAAACAAGACATACAAAATAACCAATGAAATCATATGAAAGAGAAAAGAGCTTTTTCCATCCTTCGTCCTCTCCCACCCAATTTCAATTCACTTCTAGCTCCTCACCTACTGTCCAACTCACATTCCGTTACACTATTATACACTTATGTTCGCTCATCAAGGTTTCTCCCTCCCCCACCCTAAAAAAAAAAAATCTCCATCACTATTCTGATACAGTATATAAATACACAACAAAAAAATTAAATAAATTACACACATACAAAAAAAGAGTATAGGTCAAAAACAAAGTAGTGGCAGTGTTATGTTGGCAGGACTATAAAACACAAACCACAATACATACTTAGAAGTATAAAAACAAACAGAAAACAGTGGTGTGCAATGTAAAACATAAAAACTGCATGGATCTGTAGAGCAACTAAAGGCCACAAATATCAGTGTCTTAAGAAGAAAAACATCAATGATGTGCTAGCAGATGGCATTTTCCAATGTAGACAAGAAATCAAGCGGAAATAACTGAGAGTAAAAACCAACATACGGTTAACAAACTTTTATGATCTTAGAGCAAATTAAAATGTAAATAACTTAACTACAGACCACTGACAATGCTAAACCTTAATAAAGCTAAATGCATCTGGTGGGGGGGGGGGGGGGGGGGGGGGGGGGGACTATTTTTGATAGTTGCAAGGACAGAATGAAAATTCCCTTAGGAATATTAAAGCAACTAAGGACAATATGGCCACACAAATGAAGAAATCAACTGTTTCATTTAATACATCTTTTTAGCATAATTATTTATGTGATTTGAAAAATCTAACCAAGTAAACTATTGAAACCAGTCATAGATCTTTTCTGGTTCAGAGTCGACATTACAAGAGAATGGCGATTTTTAACTGAAACACATGGCACGTAACAAAGATGTGATTGTAAGGGAGACAGCAGAGGCATTGAGTCGTCGACAGATGCACACAAAAGAGAAAGAAAACTTGTCTTTTCTGTGTGTACATCAAAGACTCAATTGCTTCTGCTATTCAGTGAGTGGCCTCCTTTACTCCTAAATTACTTACATTCTACCTGAACTTTCCTTACTATAAATGTTAGATAGTGATTTTTCTGCAAATTATCTGAAGTGTAATTTGGCACTGTGGGATCCTAGCTAGGCAAGACAGAAGACTTCAGAACATCCAAAGACCACTTGAAAACTTGAAACAGTTTTTTTCTAGTAATGTACAAGTACTCATTCTTATATTTTTCTTTACACAAATCCATCTTTCGTCAGAGGCATGTTGACCATCATATCTGGAAGGTCTGCTCGAAAGCTCTATTGCTTTCGGTACTGGTTTTGACTGAGGCTTTGTTTGATTGTTGAAAGCAATGATGATATATTACCACTGACTTGCTATGCCTATCATAGTTCCTTGCATTAATATTTTGTTGTGCACTACGTGGTCAGTGCTTGACACACATTTCCTCATGTCAGTAAGGTTTATGATTTATCCACCACTATTTAAAAAGGCCGATAGCAGTGCTTGCACATTGGCTGATTGGGTTGCCAAATCCCTAAGACAATTGCTGAATGACAGATGTGGGAGAAATGAGGAGACCGGAAGACGGTTTGTGAACAACATGCATAAACAGAAATGTTTAATGAGCAGGAGGGAGGAGGAGGAAAAGGACGAGTGAATATTTTAAGATCAAAATATGTATAAGGAAGAAGGTCTGGTCATGTTGCAGATGGAAAAATTATACTTAAATTTTCATGATCTGGTTGCCATGTCGCTTCCACCAATTTTCAGCTGATTTCAACAGCATTTCACAGAATATGATGAAACTTACAGGGTACGTACACAGCACAATTTATTTGTTAATTGTATAGTGGCACCCAAATTAAAACAGTGTCTGGTGTCCTCTCTCTAAAACGTACAGTGGTGTGAAGTACATAATATGACTAGAGATGGATCGGACTTCAATACCCAAATAAAAGCATATTAATAAAATTATATGTAAGAAAGCTACTCACACAAAAAGAGCCTTGTTGTCAGTCAGTTTTGCTTGTTCTTTAAGTTCACTGAATCTTCGACGTAGAACACCGACATCAGGATGATTTTCTCGAATGTAAAATTCATGAAAGCGCTGGTCACAAATATTATATGTGACATCTTCAACCACTATCATTATAACAGCTCTGAAACATTATGTATCACATATATAGATTTAAACTATAGAATGCCAATTATATACATAGCAACTGATGTAAGAAAATAATTATTTATACTTACTTTGGATTATCATAAATTTTCCATGCTTTTATCATTCCTCCACACAGCCCAGCAAGAGCTGAATTAGGTGGAAGCTAGAACAATAAAAGTTATTTCAGAAAAATTTACAAACATTGTGAGGAATACGGGGTCAATATGTCAGCTGGACAGTACCTTACGTCTTTTCTATTTTCTGAGTAGTTACCAAGTAGTACCTCAACAGCAAATTTATGACTGTACCAGCAAATGTGGTACATAAATATATAATGAACTGATAAATAAACGTGATAAGCATGACCTACTGTGCCACAGTGCAAAAAACCTATATACATCTCTTTTATATATATTAACCTTACTTAATATCAGAGTTATGATGGAGGCAAATGTAAAAGATTTAGATACAGTTTCCTTGCTTCACAAGCTCTTGACTGCAATTAGATGATTTCAACAATGCATAGCAAAATGGGGAAAATCTAAGGAAATGAGGCCCATCCACTGTGGGTTAATTAAAGATGGAACATAAGCATGGATTGGCAAAGGACCAGGAGATAATCAGCTCTATCCTTGCAAAGGAACCATCTAAACACTCACCTTAATTAAATTAGAGTGATCAAAGAAGAATCTTGATCTGGATGGTGACAACTACTACTCCCACATTAAGGCACACAACACTGTTATGATGAAGGTGTATACCTTCCCTCATGATTGTGACAATTTACTGCCTCATTCATATTCCTTGTCCTATGCAGCATTAATGTTATGTGGTTAGCAGCTTCGTTTCTGTAACTATCAATCAAAAGACACCTATATAAACCTTAATTCTGAAGTTCTCACCTTTGCCATCAGGTAAATGGTGAAGTTGCAATTATGACAACTTAAATTTTGTAAAGGCAGTAGCTGTACTTTGGTACCCCTAGAGAGATGGGAAAAAAGTGGTCTTTGGGCAGGTCTGAAGAATAGAAGCTGACAAACAGAAATATGTCTGTTATTCACAGGTCCTATCATCTGAAGATGACAGTGTGTGTTCGTGTCTGTGTATTTTGTACACTTGAAAAAGGGCTTATTCTGATATCTAATATAATACAGGCAGTTCCAGTGTTGGTCCATTGGGAATGGGCACCTGTGTGTGTTACTCGGCTCACCTGTGGGCAGGTGGAAAGAGTAGGCAAGTGGCCCAGTTTCATGTGTCCCGTGCATGTGCAGCCTGCCTGGCCAATCCTGGCAGCTTGAGATTGGCCTGTAGAATATGTTCAGGTATGCTACAACTTGGCTGTAAGACTGCTACGTATCAGCCAGTTGTGCACCCCTGCTCAAATGTACTCCTGCCCCACAAGTTGGAACAGCTTGACTGATAACACCTAGCAGGCTTTTTCAGTGTGCTTGCCTACTACTGAACACCTCATCTCTGTAGTAAATAGCAATCTTTCCATTTCATATTGTTGTTATTAATAGTAAACTGTTATGACCTTGTTATACAACTGCAGTTGCTTATTACCATTAGATTTAATGAATGAAACATAAAATAAAAATATACAGATCATAAAAAAATACAACACTTACATTTTCTAGCTTCTCTTCATGGCCCAATTCACGCAAAACATATCTGAAAATTCAATGCAAAATTCAATGCAAAATTCAATAAACAAGACAGTGGCTTTAATATATTATGTAGTGTCTCTCAATAAAGAAAGGATGGAGTCCTTACATTTATGAGATTTTATTTTGCAGACCAGTATTTACATTCTGTAGGCAAAACTTTCGAAACTATACTAGCTTTTGGAACTATCTGTGAGTTCCTTCTTCACAGGAAGAGGAGATAAGGACTGGTTGGTGAGGATTTTTTTTTTAAAAAAAGAGCAGGTCACTCAAACCCCAGGATGAGAGGGAGCCTTCTGTTTTCACAACTGTTGGGTCCCTCTAATACTGGAGTCTGAGTGACCTGTCCAGGCTTCTTAATCTTTCCCAAGAATGGAACTAACAGCTCCAAGAGCTACAATAATTTCATGTACTATTTTGTCACCAGTACTAACAATTCTTCCTTGTGAAGATAAATACTGGGCAGCAGTTCTGTCTCAAAATTTTACAGTGTAAAATTTAAACATTCAAGAAATGCAATAAAATGATTTACTATTTTCATTTTTACAAATTCATTACAGCATCAAATCTGTTGTTGGATTAATTTATTCAGTCAGCTCTAGACAAAAGTGGATAATTTGCAATATTAAATCTCACATTCTACTCATTTCTACACAGAATGAAGGTGTGCATTTTGCTCTGCTGAATATGTATCACAAAAATATACAAAATCAGTACAATCAACTTAAGCCTTTCCACAGTTTCTGGAAGAGCAATACCAAAATATCGACTTCAAAAAGCACTTAGAATAACTTTACAAACAGCATGCACCTACATATTGTACTAGATACTGGAAAGAGGTTATATCAAATTCTACAAGCATTATGTTCCCTAGCCACCAGGGTGACAACTATCCTAGTTACTATGTGTAGTAAAGCTATACCAGATACAAATCTCTGAACAACAAACTGCCAAGAGGCACAAAAGTGAAGGAACATGTACTTACAATTTAAGTCATCAGCCAACTAGAAAAATGTTTAATGGGAGGAGGGACTGAATAAAAAAAACTTAATTGTTCTGTAATGTGTGTCTATGGCTCCAATTTCAGAAATAAGTAGATGTTCTACTCCAATAAACAATTCTGTAGCACATCTGGGCTTCTGGGATTTTAAACTACTTACGTTCTTTTGAGAGCTTACTTTTGTTTTTCCCCCTCTGGATTACTGTGTGTAGTATTCTTCATTTAAAACCTGCAGCATCCAGTTTCACATTAACACTATTCTACAAACCTGTTTTCATTTAACAATGAGCACTATTGTTTCAAATTTGACAATCCCTATATCTCCAATTTTATTTTTCCCCATCTCTCTCTTCTTTATACAACACCTCAATGCAGCATAGCCTTTCATTCGCAAAACGTTTGCACATTCTAGCAATGTATTGTGACATCCTTATCCAAATACTAATAATACAGAGCTCATTCAACTGTGCTGCTGGAGCTAGCTTGTGAATGTCAAATATCATTTGGTCGATTCCCACAATTGCAAACGGAAAAACTTTGCCAACTAACTTGAATAAATATTTAGGAGTATACTTTCTACACCAATAATGAACAATATTTTGATTCTGCAAACAAGTAGCTATGAAGACATTACCCTTAATGCTAACTTGCTCAACAATATTTGTTTGCTTCAAACATTGCAAATATTTCATGACACATACACTTGGCAGTGCAGCAAATGTCCAGAGCTGAAATGTGATCTTCTTGGCAAATAAAGCAGGAGAAAAGCCATGTAATAAGATACCTGTAGTGTTCATTAAATTACAGAACAGTTGTAACTCAGAATCTGACCGAAAGAGTTACACACATTTGTGACAATCAGCAGAAACACACACACACACACACACACACACACACACACACACACACACACACACACACACACACACACACACACACAAGAAATCCTTTGGGCACTAATTTCCAGTTTACAGACCCACAAAAAGCAATTACTCTGGTGAGATGAAGTCAGTGACTGAACAGTGGCAAGCAATACACATCAATTATGGTGACACCAACAAGGATTAAGTAACTTGAAAGTTTTTCTACATGTGTGCTGCTGTATCTGCTTTGAATCTTCCACTTCCCCAAGTGAAAATTTTTGTTGTTACATTCCATCCTGGATTTTCCATTGTTTAATTTGGTACTGTTTTAATATCGTGTTTTGATTAAAAAAAATAGTTGTGTGGCATTATTGATTACAAGACAAGATGTTGAGATGCATCATACACACCTCTCTATTTCATGCCACTTTAGCACCTTTTGCATCTCTGTGATAAAGGTGGGATGAAATGATTAGGACAACAAAAAAAAAAAAAAAAAAAAAAACACACCCAGTCCCGGAGTGAAAAACATCTCCACCCCAGCCAGGAATCATACCTGGGACATTGATCTGGAGGCAGCCATGCTAACTACAACAGCACAAGCTGCCATCTTTGGCAAAGAACATGAAATTAACAGGCTGAAGAGGTTGTCAATCTTATTCAGATATTTTGAGCCATGGATAGTGTAGACCATGTGATGTCATCATCATTCAAACTTTGTGTGAAAGATCTTCATCTCCAAAGACAGTCTACAGTCCGTGAAACTGAGTTCATGATGTTTTGCAGTTTTTGTCACCTCCTCCCAGGAAGCTAGGTTGATATTCTGATGGTCATCATGGATTCTTAGCAAAGAATCATGTCACTTTTTTTCACATTGGCTATTTTATTTCCACCAATATGTTTTCAACAGGGTTGCAGGTGGTCAGCTGAGAAGAACAATCTACCTATTTGACAAAACTTCTCCGCTATTTTGTGCACAGAAACTGGCCTTTCTGATAACATTACTCTCTCAGGACGTAATTGTCACACTGACAGGGAACATAATATCGCTTGTAATACAGAATGTAATGGGCACAATAAGCCAACCATCTACCATGCGAAGCATTCCCAGTCCATGGAGAAAGCTCCAGCCCCACACACTATCACAAACGCCACTGCAAATCTCCCCCCACCCCCCCCTCCCCGCTCAACACACTATCGCAAACACCACTGCCATGCACACATAAGAGCTTGTTCATGCACACACATGCACATCAAGATGACTTGAGAGTATATTGAGGACCGAAAAGAACAGGTTGTGGCATGTACACTATGACTGAGTTTAATCTTTCACCAGTTATGACTGACATTTTCCTCAGCAAATACTAGCTACTAAGGTCGAGTTCACTGACTGCATTACATTTTCTTTGCCTGGCCTCTCACAGCTGTTGCTGGGACAGATATATCATGACAAGGAAACAGTATCCATTTCAAGTTAACTGCATTAGGAAAAAAAGTCATGATGTGTTCACTGGTAAACTATATCGGGTGATGTTGAAACATGCCAAAGTCCAGTTCCTGTACACTTATTAGATTCTACAGTTTTCTGATACCATTTTATCCACTATATACACTTTACCATAGCATGCCCTGGCATCCAACTGATAAATTTCCTTCCTTCACAACAACAGCCACTAATAGCCTGTTAACAATGAGGTGTAGCTCATGAATAAAGTGGCTGGACTCAGAACAAAACAGTTCGTGAATAAGACTTTGAATGCCATACTTTCAATGGCTACTAAAGAACATATGATAACCTTAGACATATGTGATTTACTTCATAAGACTGACAGAATATGGCCAGCACATGCAAGATTTATTTTCCCATGCCATATTACTCCACAAGAATGCCATTGAGAACAATTTCACAGTTCGGGTGAGGTGCCCCAGTAAGGAATCTTAGCACATTTGTGCGTCTGCATTTGTCCACAGACCTCTTTCGCAATTTTTGAAGGTAGTAGTCTGACAATGAGTCTTTTGCACTACAGTGTTGTAATCAATATCTTCAATCATTTATTTTTCCTATATTTTTCAAATGCTTTTAGAACTAAATCTGAGCTGTCCCATATCACTGACCTCAAAGAAGAAAATGTCACCACAGTTTCCAAGTTATCAGTTTTACCATTCCTGCCACTACTGGCTGGCTAATTAACAGAAAGAACAATACATACTGTTTTTGCGCACCACTTGCTTTCGTTATTAACAAATGCTTAGAATTTGGAATTTTTCTAAATCGACTCAAAATTTCAGAGGTTGTACCTGTGCTCAAAGGGTGAGAACCATCTACCCCAGAATTAGAGACCAATGTCTGTTTCTAAAAAATATTTGGGACACTAATTTATACACAACTTTCTGAAAAACTTGACCATCTCCGCAATTGAAAGCAAGATTTCTGTCAGTTAAAAAATACTATTTCTGTTTCCAGAATGAAATTTTCACTCCGCAGTGGAGTGTAAGCTGATAATATCTCTACTAACCTTGAAATTGTAAATGAGACTAACAGCATTTGTTACACTATCGACATCTCTCGAAAATGACCAGTGTCATTTTTAAGGGGGGGGGGGGGGTGACTAATATTTTGTCCAGAGATCTAAATGATTAATGGAAAATCTCATATAAAGATGTGAAACAAATACTAACAAAGAGATAGAGGGGCTGGTCAGTACTTACCTCAGCTCAGTACAGCCGATAGATACACAAAACAACAGAAAATTTACGTATCCTAGCTTTCGGAACTTTGTTCCTTCGTCAGGGAGGAGAGAGGGGAAAAAAGGGGAAGTGGATTTAGTTACTCACAACACAGTATTCTTGATGACCATGTTTTACCCTTTCTTCTACATCTTTATGATGGGTACACTGTGGGCGCTCCCATTCCAAGATGATAACAGCAATGTTCACAGAGGTGCATGCACACATCCTGGTACGCACTTGGGCACCATCTTCCACCTTGACTAGCCCACCAAATCACTCAACCTTACTTCCACAGAAAATGTATAGGACTACTTGGAACAGAAAGTGAAACATAGTAATCAAAATATCTGCAACTTGGTAAGTGTACAGAATCTAATCATTAGCTGGATGTGGTGTACTTTAAGGAATGTGTGGACCCTCTTCCTTACTGGATAGAGGTCATTATCAAGACTTGACCCAGTGTTACATTTATTAGCCTGTCTCCTGGGGGAAGGGGGCCACAATTTTTTTGTCTGGTGTGATGTTTTCATAACATTTTTCATATGTTGGCTGAAGGTATGTGCTCGATCAAAGTACATTCATAATTTATTTCACTTTGACACACTAGTAAAGACAGTTCCATTCAAAAACATGCAAACAACGGAGGTCTTACGTGGCTGGATGCCCTTGAAAACATCATTTACCAAATCTCTATGGGACCTCAAGTGATGTGCATGTTCTCTTCACTTTGCAGCAACAACGTCCTATCCGAAGCAGCTGCCTCTGCTCATCAGTCTGGTGTGGTTAAAGTGATTTATTACTGGGCTTTTTCATGACAATGCCTACCATAAACAGAGTGAAGCCCAAGCAGAGCATGCTTGATAAAAACAAGAACACACCCTTCACTATTGAAAAAGAGTAAGGAAAATTAGGGTTTATTGTCCTGTCGACGTCATGGTTATTAGAGACAGAGCACAAGTTCAGAATGTTTCAAGGATGTAGAAGGAAATCAGCTATGGCCTTTCAAAGGAACCATCCAGTCATTTTGTCTGCAGCAATTTAGAAAAATAACAATATGAGAATGGACATATAGGAACAATGTTTGGCCCATTTTAGGCAAAACAAACAAGATTTTTTGCACTTGTTTGTGACCAGAGATGAAACTTGGGTGCACTACTATATCCCAGAGACAAATAAACAGTCAAAACACTGGAAACATGCTGATTCTCCACCACCAAAGAAAGCAAAGACAATTCCTTTGGCAGGAAAGGTCATGGCACCAGTGTTCTGGGATGCGAAAGGGATTCTGTTTGTAGATCATCTCCACACCAGGCAAACAATTACTGGAGAATATTATGCTAACCTCCTGGACAAATTGCAACAAAAGATATGCAAAAAAAAAGGCCAGGTTTAGCAAGGAAGAAAGTCATCTTCCAACAAGACAATGCACGCCTGCACACATGTGCCATCACCATAGCAAAATAACATGAGTGAAGGTGTGAATTGTTGCCACACCCACATTATTCATCTTATATGGCTCTGTCAGACTTCCATCTCTTCCCAAAACTGAAAATTTTTCTTGGTGAATGAAGATTCACTTCAAACGAAGAACTGATAGCTAGAGTTGACAACTATTTTGCAGGCCTGGAGGAAACTCAATTTCGAGATGGGATCAAGGCACTGGAACATCGCTGGACCAAGTGCATTAATCTACAAGGAGACTACATTGAAAAATAAAAAAAGTTTCAGTGATGTAAGTACTTTTTTCTATTCTGTTCTGAGAACTTTTCAAACCACCCTCATAAATCTAAATCTGAATGGCTGAATGTGAGTCCAACATGCTAAGCACTGCACCACCTCACTCGGTCACTCACTTTTGAGATGCATGGACCTATTCATGAAGACACTAAGCTAACCATAGGTGACACAGGAGGTATTAAATAGATTTTCCCTGAACTGCCAATCTGGAAGCTCCCTCACACAAAATCTTGTGTAAACTTGGTGACTGCTACTGCAAGCAACACCAAATATTGACAATCTAATGGCAAAGTCAACTATGTGATCAGTTTTCATGAAAGATACAGGATGTCCCACTCAAACCTCCATGATTTCAAGGATCCAGGAGAGAAAAACCACAGTAGATATGACAATGAAAAATGCACCACATTGTAGAGCATCTCAGAGAATTTATGGTACCGCATCAGAAGTGCCAAGTATCATCACCAGAGTGCGGCATGGTCGCATGAAGTGAAAATGGCAACTCCACAGCAGCGAGCGCAAGCAGTAGTGTGGTTTGCAGAAACAAAATCGCTGATTACTGTGCAAAGAAATTATTGTTGTGTGTATGAATGTGATCCACCTGATATGAAAACAATTAAGGAATGGTATAGGAAGTTTCTGGCAACAGGAAGTGTTCTGAAATATTCTGGAGGTGCTCGTTATGGAGTTTCAGTGGAGACAGTGGAGGACATCAGACAAATGTTTCTCAGAAGCCCACATAAGTCAATTTGTCAAGCATCTAGGCAACTTGATGTATCTCAATCAACATTGCAGTGTGTAGTTCACCAGCGTCTTCATATGTGTGCTTACAAAATGCAAATTCTGCAACATCTGGTACCGAACGAAAAACCATGCCGACAACAATTTGCTTAGGATATGCTGCAGTATATTGATAAGGATGCCAGCTTCCTGGAAAGATGTTTATTCTCAGATGAGGCAACCTTTCATCTATCAGGAAGAGTTAATAGACATAATGTTCAGATTTGGGGTTCGCAAAATATGCACTTTGTCACTGAACATGTTCGTGATAGCCCTAAACTAAATGTCTGGTGTGGGCTAATGCATGACAGGATTGTTGGACTGTTTAGTGAATGGGTCACTGTATCTGGACATGTTGGAGCAGTTTGTGTACCCTCACATACAAGACTTGCAACCCAACACCATATTTCAACAAGATGGAGCTCCACCGCAATGGTCAACAGCTGTTTGGAAGTCACTGGATAGGAAATATCCCAATCGTTGGATTGGACGTGGAGGACCCACTGCCTGGCCACCACATTCACCCAACATTATGCCGCCTGATTTCTTCATGTGGTTGATTGGGGTTTAAGGGACCAAACAGTGAGGTCATCAGTCCCTTGTGTCAAAGGTGGTCCATTTGGACGGATTTACATCTCAGAAGAGTCATAATGATAAAAGAAAAAGGCTAAAAAATGTAAAAGTGCAGTGGTGTTGTCAATGGTGAAAACAAAAGGAGGGAAGTCAGCAAGTGGGCAACCCCAAGGCTATGCTAGAGGCAGAAAATATCCCACCTCTGACGCAGTACAGGCAAGACCACCTGCTTTTTGAAAGTGTTCAACCGCTAGAATGTAAAGGTGCTTATTGTAAAAGGAGACTAACCAAATCTAAAATGCGATAAAAACAGAGTAAAAGAGAGACAAAAGAGGATACTGGTCAGGGAAGGGAGTCAGGAATTTCCAAACACAGCTTACAGCGGGAGACACCCCAACCCTCACTGCCCCGCCCCTACTCCAGAGGGAGATTAAAAACCTTAGAACTGAAAATAAAAACCACTTTCACGGAGGAAACTGAGGACCAGGTAAGCCATCTGGGACTCATCTGCCAATATTAAAGGTAAAGGGTGGGGAAGTCTGTACTTAGTACGTGGAGCCAAAAGAAGGGGGCATTCCACCAAAATGTGGGGTACTGACTAGAGGGCTCGACAACCACAAAGTGGGGGTGGCTCATTAGGGAAACGAAAACCGTGGGTCAGCCTGGTATGGCTGATGTGGAGGCGACCCAGGGTGGTCAAGTCCATTCGGAAGAGGCGGAAGGAAGAATGCCGTGGGACAGGTGTCACCTTAATCACACGAAGTGTATTAGAGAGGGAGGTAGCCTCCCAAGAGTTGGTCCATGATTGTGCGAAGTGGTATTTGATATGAAGCCGTAAATCTGCCGCAGGAGGGGTACAGAGAAGAGGGGTAAGTGATTGCTCCCCCAGCCAAACAATCAGCAAGCTCATTACCTGGGATACCCAGATGGCCAGGGACCCGAAGGAAGCCAATGGAACAAGCAGGATGATGAAGATCAGTGAGATGGTCATGGATGGCCAAGATCAAGGGATGGTGGGAAAAACACTGGTCAATAGCCTGAAGGCCACTCATTGAGTCCCTACATAACAAAATGCGGTTGAGTTGGGACTGTTGAATAAAGGTAAGGGCCTCGAAAATTGCCATCAATTCCGCAGTAAACACCCCACATGCAGTTGGCAGAAGATGATTTTCCAGGCCAACAGAGGACATGAAGGCATATCCCACATGATCAGCAGATTTAGAGCTATTGGTGTAAAATGTAACAGCATCCCGAAACTCCCATAAAATTTGGCAGAAAAAACAATGGAACTCCATCGGGGGAATGGAATCTTTCAGACCTCGGCGGAGATCCATCCGAATCCGGGGCCGAGGAACTAACCAAGGGGGGGGAGACAGGGCGGTTGAGGAGGGAACGTGGGAGACAGGACAAAGAAGGAAGCTGAAAATCACAGTGAAGAGACGCAAGGCGGAGCCCAACCAGTAAACCCTCCCAAGGGCTGGAATCAGGATAGAATAGGAAAGATGAGTGGGAGAGGAACGGACAATGATTGCGTAGAAACCAGAAGCTGGGACCGCCGAGCAGAAAGGGGGGGGGGGGGGGGGAGATTGCAGCTTCAATCAGGAGACTATCAACAGGGCTAGTAGGGAAGGCACCAGGGGCCAAACAGATACCACGATGGTGGACCAGATCCAGGAGGCGCAGTGTGGAAGGAGCAGCCGAACCATAAACTTGACAACCATAGTCCACGCAAGACAGCACTAAGCCCCGATAAAGGTGGAGAAGAGTGGGACGATCTGCACCCCAAGAAGTGTGGGCAAGAAAGCGAAGGATATAGAGTTTACAGAAACATCCTATCTTCAGAAGTCTGATATGAGGCAGCCAAGAGATCTTGTTGTCGAAAAGAAGACCCAGGAAACAAAACCGTGGGACCACAGGTAAGCGCTGTGCATCGAGGTGGACCACCCACTATTTTAAAGAAGAGAATTGAAACCCATGTGAGAGGGTCCATGCAGAGGCACGCCGTATAGCACCCTGGAGCTGCCGCTCTGCAGAGTCCACTGAAGAGGAACTAACCCAAATGCAGAAATCATCCACATACAAAGCAGGGGTGACCAAAGGACCGACGGAGGCCATAAGACCATCTATAGCAATGAGGAAAAGAAGTACACTCAATTTGGAACCCTGTGAGATGCCATTCTCCTGGGTCCATGGAGAACTAAAAACAGTACCAACCTGAACCCTGAAAGACCTATGGAACAGCAAATGGCAGATAAAAATTGGGAGTGGGCCCCAAAGACCCCACTCATGAAGTGTAAGAAAGATATGATGGCGCCAAGCCGTATCATAGGCCTTGCGAAGGTCAAAAAATACTGTAACCAAATGGCGGCGCTGGGGAAAAGCCTGTCGAACTGTGGATTCCAATTGAAGTAAATGATTGAGTGGAGACCGTCCCTCTCGGAAGTCACACTGGTAAGGGGACAATAGATCCCGAGATTCGAGGACCCAATTGAGCCGATGGGCTACCATCCGTTCAAGTAACTTGCAAACAATGTTTGTGAGACTAATTGGCCGACAGCTTTCGACACACAGGGGGTTCTTACCAGGCTTAAGGCAGAAACCACGATGCTATCCCTCCATTGAGAAGGGAAGTCACCCTGAAACCAAATACGGTTAAGACCCCGGAGCTGTCATTGTCGTTGTTGTGGAGCACTGAGATGTTGAAGCAATTGGTTATGAATGGGGTCTGGGCCAGGGCCGTATCATGAGAAGAAGAAAGTTCGGAAAGAAGTTCCTATTCAGTAAAAGGTTCATTGTAAGATTCTCACTGACAAGGGGTAAAACATAAGGCGGAAGCTTAGGCCCATTGTTTATGGTGAAGGAAAGCAGCTGGATAGAAGGTTGATGTTGATGCTGATGCTGTAGCAAAATGGGTCGCAAGATGTTCCGTGAGAATCAATGGGTCCGTGCAAAGGCCATCCGAAAGGGCAAGTCTCAGGAGGTTAGACTGCCGATGGCAACCTTGGAGAGAGTGAAGTGTAGCCCATACCCGTGGCAGAGGGACAGTACAATGAGGAAAGAAACAAAGCATTCCAAACATACCTGTTTGCTCTGTTTGATTAAGTAACGAGTTTTGGTGTGAAGGCGTTTAAAGGTAATAAGATTGGCAGCGGATGGGTGCCTCTTAAGGTGTTGGAAAGCTTGACGGCGATCACGGATGGCAATGGCAATGGCCATACTCCACCACAGAACTTGCCGGCGGTGAAATGGTCCAGATGAGCGTGGGATAGCAAGCTAGCAGCACGAACAATCACATCAGACACGTCACGTAGGGCGCCATCAATACAATCCGACAAAGAGGGAGAAAAAACAACCTGTGCAGTATATAGAGGCCAATCGGCATGTTGGAAAGACCAATGAGGTAACCTGTTCATTGGGGAGGGGGAAGGGAGCGAGAGAATCAACGGGAAGTGGTCACTATCGCAAAGATCATCGTGTGGCGACCAGTGTAGTGAAGGGAGGAGGGAGGGAGAAGAAAGAGAAAGATCAATGACAGAAAAGGTACCATGACTGGCAATGAAATGGGTATGGGAGCCATCATTAAGAAGGCACAAGTCATCGTCTGCAAGAAACTGGTCTATGAGAAGACCCTAACTAGATGGAAATGCACTGCCCCACAAGGGATGATGAGCATTAAAATCCCCGAGAAGGAGGAAGGGAGGAGGAAGTTGCTGAAGAAGGGCACTTAAGGCAGGAGGTGTAAGTGTCCTGTCAGGAGGGAGATAAAGATTGCAAACTGTGACCCCAGAGTCCAGGTGGATCCTAACAGCAACCACTTCCAATGCAGTTTGGAGAGGAATCCACATGCTAGCAATGTCCGTACAGACCAACATACAAACACCACCAGAGGCCTGCAGGGGGCTGACCCAATTTCCACAAAAACCACCAAGGGTTGGTGAGTGATCATCAGCAAAATGAGATTCCTGTAGAACCACACAAGCTGCAGAAAAAAACAAGATAAGGGATTTCAACTCCAGAAGGTGATGGTAATATCCATTACAATTCCATTGGATAACCACAGAACGATGATTCAAATGGGGGGTGAACAGGCTAATGCCAGTCATGCTGCCGGGTCACCGACAAGGAGGGGGGCAACTTCCAAGAACAGCAGGTCAGAGTCAGGTTGCAAAGGTGGGGACAGGACCCTGGCGACACCAGAAGCTTCTTGTCCTGGGAATTATGTTTCTTCTTCTTTTCTGTTTGAGATCGAGGAGGGCTGTGCTGCAAAAAGGAGCCAGCTGTAGCAAGATCTGGAACAGAAATAGAGCGGGCGACCTGGGGGCCCACAGACCATGATCCTCATGGTCGTCATGTGGCAGCAGACCTTTGGCCTGGTTGGCCTGGAAGGTGCTGGGAAGGGGGGTCCAGGGAGGGGTGCCCTTGACTGGCAGACACCAAAGAAGTGGGACATTTCTCCGGCTGGGGAGGGGGAGCGGCACCTGGACGGGAGGCTGTGGGAACATCAGGGGGGGGGGGGGGGGGGGGAGAGAGGTGTTCAGGACTGGGGTAAGGAAGGGGTGAAGATGTAACAAAGCATAGCTAGATGTCATTGACACAGGATGAAGACATGCTTACTTCTTACAACCCTCAGTGTAGGTTAGACGATCAAGGGACTCCTGTATCTTCTTTTCCTTCTTGTAACCCGGGCAATCTGGTGAACTTGGAGAATGACTGCCATGACAGTTAACAAACACAGGAGGGGGAACACAGGAATTCTCCTCATGGCTGCAATAGCTCGGGGCCCCGTGCTTGCCACGCACATATGCACGAAAGGACTGTGAGCCCCCTGGGGGGATTACTTCATGTGGGGACTTGTGAAGGATGGCTTGTATGCAACCAAACTGGACAATATTCCTACATTGCGACATCATATCCTAATGCGCTTGCAACAATAACAGAGGAGATGTTACAAAGAATTTGGCAAGAAATTGAAAATAGGAACACACAAAGTAATAACGACCATATGACTTTTCTTAAGCCAATATCAGGGAAGATCAGTTTGGATTCCAGAGAAATGTAGGAACACATAATGCAATAATGACCCTATGACTCTTTTTATAAGACAAACAAATCTACGTTTAAAGTAATTGTAGATTTACAAAAAGCTTTTGACAATGCTGACTGGAATATTCTCTTCAAAATTCTGAAGATAGCATGGATAAAACACAGGGAATGAAAGGTTTTTTACAACTTGTAAAGAAATTAGATTGCAGCTGTAACAGTCAATGAACATGTTCAACAAGCAGTAATGGAGAAGAATGTGGAACAGGGTTGTAGTGTATTCCAGATCTTGTTTAATCTATATTTTGAGCAAGCAGTAAAGGAAACCTAAAAGTTACAGCAAAGGAGTTGGAAGAGCCATTGAACAGAATGGGTACAAAAGAGGTTGTTAGATTAACATCAACAAGAGTGAAAGAAGGGTAATGGAATGTAGTAAAATCAAGCAATGCTGAGGGAATTAGATTATGAAATGAGACCCTAATAGTAAATGAATTTTTCAGTTTGGCCAACACAGCAAATGACAATGGCCAGAGTAGAGAAGATATAATTTGCAGTCTGGAAATACCAAGTAAAGCATTCTGAAAAGAAGAATTATTTGTTCACACAGATCACAAACTCAGGTGTTAGGAAGTATTTTCTGAAAGTATTTGTGTTAGAGCCTTGTATATCAGTGAAATGTGGACAATAAGTAGTTTAGGCAAGAAGAGAATAAAAACTTTTGAAATGTAGTGCTACAGAAGAATGCTGGAGATTAGATGAGTAGACTGCGTAACTAATTTTAAAAAAGGAAATGCTCCACTTGACTAAGAAAGGGAATGGTTGATAGGACACATTCTGATTCATCAAGGAATCATCAGTTTGGTAACGGAGCGAGGTGCAGGCGCTGTGAATTATAGAGAGAGACCACAGCATGAATGCAGTAAACAGGTTCAAATGGATTTGGATTGCAGAGATGAAGGGGTTTGCACAGGATACAGTAGTGTGGAGAGCTGTATCAGTTTTCAGACTGAAGACAAAAAACAAAAGGAGCTAATGAATTATACATCACTTTTGTAGACCAGGCAAATGCTTATCATATAATTCCTAGAACAAAACTGTGGGAAGCTCTGGAAAATCTAGATATGGACTATTATTTATTGCAGATGATTATGGAAGTATCTGGACACAGTACTGCACAGTTTAAAAGACGTTCAAAATTATCAACCCTTGTTAACCACAGCAAAAGACAGCAGTCTGTCACCTACTTTATTCAATTTGTTTGTGGAAGAAGCTCAATGCAAATGGAAAACAGACTGCAGATGTTACTATGTAAAATTGTTTTCATTACACTTATCAGATTATTAAACAATGGAAAATCCAGAATGGAATGTAACAATATCACGAAAAGGAAAGTGTGCACGCACCATATAGTGGAGATGCTGAGCCGCAGATAGGCACAACAAAAAGACTGTCACAAATAAGCTCTAAGCTTTTGGCTAGCAAGGCCTTTGTCAGAAATAGACGACACACACACACACACACACACACACACACACACACACACACACACTCTCCTCTCTCTCTCTCTCTCTCTCTCTCTCTCTCTCCCCAACCTCGTCCCTGCACACTGGTAATGGAGTGAATTTATATTACCTTTACAGAATAAGAAAAATGGAGGCTAGAAGTGATGGATGGTTGGTGTGATGGGTGGATGGATGGATGGATGGATGGATAGACTGATGGGTTTAAAAGGACCAAACTACAAGGTCATCAGTCCCTTAATCCTTCATGTGACAAGCTGGGAATATTCTGCAGAGAGGAAGGACACAAAATACAAATCACAATACACTCAAATGTGTATGAGGATGATGAAAACGAATAGATGGAAGTAAGTGGAAGTGACAGAGGGTTAAATGGGTGAAGATGGGAGAGCTGCCCCTCCCAGAAATCAGCTGGAGGCCCCGGGACACGTTATGCAACTGGAGACACACACTCTGCATCTGACTGGTGCTTCCACACTCTCCATTACCACAAAAAACTAGCTACATGGACAAGATAAACTCTCAGAAAAGAGATTTTCCTCAAAAGAATTATAACTGGTGATGAGATATGGGTCTATGGTTATGAAGTAGAGGCCAAGTTTCAAGGTTCTCCAAGAGCAAAAAAAAAAAAAAGCTCCAATGTCAAAGCCATGTTGATAGTTATCTTTGATGTGAAGGATTAGTACATCATGATTTTGTGCCACAGGGACAAACTTATAATCGACAGCACTATCGGGACATGTTGCGACGCCTGAGAGAAAATGTGAAAAGGAAACGGCCTGAAATGTGGTGAGACAATTCACAGCTCTTGCATCACGATAATGAACCTGCACATTCATACCTGTTGGTGCATGACTATTGCACAAAAAATGAAATCACTGTGCTGCCTCATCCTCCGTACTCTCCAGACCTTGCCCCTGAGGACTTTGTTTTTATTTCCAAAGTTGAAAACCCTGTTGGAAAGATGAAGATTTGCAAAGATAGACGAGATGAAAGGAAATTCGCAGACAGTGCTACACACAATCCAGCTAGAGGCTGCTTCCGGAAGTGGAAACAGCAGGGGAGGAGAGTATTTTGAAGGACACCATGCACAATAAGTGTAACACAAGTTCTGGAATTTTTTGAACACATCTCGTATATAGGGAGCACTGTGGGAAGCACCAACTTCACATGGAAAACATGGCATGATGACAAGGTTCCGGGGAGGGGGGGGCAATATTCGGCAGTTGGCCCCTGTAGTGAGACATCCTCCTCTAGCACTACTTTTGCTCAATGGTAGTTATCAATACCAGTATTATTTTTTGAATTTTGGACAGGTCAATATTATCTCAGTTTCTGTTCTGAAAACTTTCATATAATTTTATAGCCAGTATGTTATATTTCAAGCTAAAATTTTAAAAAGGAATTACTTTATAAAATATTTTAGTTTCAATGTTATAATTGATAAGTAATAGTTCTGAATGCACAGTTAATTATTTTAATTATTTGTTTTCAAGAAACATGAAATTACGAATGATATTCACACTTAAAATTTCTATTATTAATTGTGCAATCCTCTACTATTTACTATGTTTATTTCTGGATTCATTTATGAAATAATAATCGAAATTAATAATGTAACAGAAATTAGTAGAAATTCATTTGTTAAGAAAAATTGTAAACCCTTTGGAATATCGTTATTTCCACATAGTGTGGGAGTGGTAAGCTTGCCTCTGATGTGACCGGACGTATTTTTGTGCGAACAATGTAATTTCGTCTTTGTTAATGTGAAAAATCAAAATACTGTATGATATACTGAAATGTAAGAAAATACATTTATGTAAAAAAAGAAAAAAGCTGCAACAACAATCTTCAGATTTATTATTTCAAAATAACTGTGAGGACCTGATGTACGATTTTCCAGCTTCAAGAATCAGGCCCCTAGACAAGAACTGGAGCCATCTCAACATGACAAACAGTAAACTAGAAAGTTGTAATCTTTGCTTGTCTCAAATCTTCATAAAAGACTTTGTTTATTAATTACTTGGACTGGGCATTGTTTAAGTGGACAATAGATGGAATCAAGAAGGCGGGGGGAGTTTACACCACAGAGTCCCCACACATGGAGGGTAATGAGGATATGGTGATGCCTTGCCCTACACAAGTCGAAGCATACAGTCATAAGACGTTGATGCTGGGCAATAGCTGACCGAACAGCAGACTCCAGGCAGATCAAATTGTTAGCGGTAGAACAGCCTTGAAAGAAACCGCCTTGGGATTTAGCCAAAAGACTCCAAGACTCACGCTACCAACACCATAGTCAGCTCACCATATAGCTGAGCAACTTGCAGAGAACATTAGCGAGGCTTATTGGGCAGGATAGCTGTCCCTCACAAGGTGGTGTTTACCTGGTTTCAGTACTGGGACAATCACGCTTTCTCACCACTGACACGGGAACTCACGCTTACTACAGATATGGTTGAAAATGGCAAGGAAGTGATATTGGCATTCCACTGATAAGTGGGCATTTGGCTGTGGATGCGGTCTGGGCCTGGAGCTGTCAGGGCAAAAGGCTAGAGAGCTCAGGCATTCCCACTCACTGAATGGAGAATTATAAGGTTCCAGGCGACTTGTAGTAAATGGTAAAGGAAGTCACTCTAGCTGCTATCTGAGGACACGAAATGCAAACTGATCATTCTCAGACACAGAAGCTCAAGCAAAATTAAAAGCAAAACATTCAGCAACAGGGACTGGATCAGTGTACAGATGAAACCATTCACAGAGATGCCAGGTACACTCAGGGAGTATTGGTGTCCACGGAGGTGCTGAATCTTATCTATATCTGTGAAGGAGGGGTACATGTTCCAATGATAGCAATGTATCACCCTCAGCGTTCTTGTTTGTCATTTTGTGAGGTGATGGAGCTGGACATGAAGCCATTTAAAGGCAAAGAGGTGGTCTATCCATGGGTGTCCCTTAAGGCATTGGAGAGCTTGCTTGCAATCTGTAATGGCCGTGGCGATTTTGGGTTTCCATCAAGGTACTGTTTACCGATGAGGGTGGATCCTGAGGAAGAAGGGATTGCTGCGTCAGCTGCCAACAGAATGGCTGCAATTGTGTTCTGGAAAACAGTGTCAGTACCTCCATGTGGTGGGGTGTGAAGGGCAATGAATGCCATGGCGAATGGCTTCGACGGAGGGTCAAAACGACTGGAAAATGATCACTGTTACACAGTTCATCATGGACTTGCCAATGGATTTTTGGAGGACGACCTGGGCTACAAATGAAACGATCAATGGCTGAATAAGATCCATAAGTCACACTAAAGTGTGTGGGAACACAAGTATTCAAGAGGCAAAGATCAAGCTCTGCGAGCAAGTTTCCAACGGCTTTATCACAGCCAGTGGTCATAATTACACCTCACCAAGTGTTGCATGCATTGGAGTCACACATTATTATGAAGGAAGGGGCAAGCTGAGAAAACAATGCAGACTATGCATTCTGGGACGCTTTAACATCGGGGAGGAGATACAGAATACAGATGGTAAATTCCAGAGATGTCATCACACAAACAGCTACAGCCTCCAAAGTCATACTGAGTGGCAAGTGTTTGCTGTATACAGAGTCCAGAAGGTACCTGCAAACATCACTTGACTCTTTCATAATTCTTCACAATTCTTAAAATAGCCCCAAAAGCTGTGAAGGGTAGCGGTCTGCACTACTTGAGGGCAATGCAAAAAATAAGGGTAATGCACAAAAGATGTTGTCAGTCAAGTGACAGAAAAATCTGCTACATTTCCCAGGAGGATCACACTATCGGTATCCTGTGGAGATATGAAGGGCCCAAGGATGCAGGTTGTGCCATCTGCTGTCACTTATAGTACTGAGATATCATCAAGACGCATTTGTTCCAGACCAGGGTGCATAGGGGGCCACCACATATGCTGCCTTGGATACAGAGGCATAACGTGCAAGGTCTGGTGGCCACCACAATTTCTTTCTATTTGGAGGACTATTACTTGTCCTTCTGCAAGGACTTGTCTGTCCCAGATTCTGAGACAGAGGAGGAACACGAAGTCATACAATCTGCAACCTGTGGCTCCTTCAGCCACTGACAGGCATCCAGTTGCAGGTCAGCAGAGTCCTGGGAAGAGAGCATCCCGAATGATCCCTTCCTTGTAAAAGGTGCCAGAGGAGAGTACTGCTTCTCTGGCTGGGGGTTTGGGGACTGACATCTCTACTATTTAGGGAGTCAACGCTCCCAAAGGGGATGTGGGGGAAGCAGTTGCTGGGAGAGCCCAACCAATAGGGGAGCAGGTGCAGCTGATGAGACATGGACGGTGATGGCACAGTCACTAAAGGTGACGACATCATTACAGCAGTAGCACACATCATCGTCATATGTATAGGATGTAGGTGATCATATTCCTTCTTCATCTCTTGAAGGCAGCAAGGGGTCTTATATTCCCGGATTTTCTTTTCTCATTTGAAAATGCTACACTTTGGTGAAAAGGAGAAAAGACACTCACCGCAGTGGACAGAGATTGGAAGGGGGAAGGGGGAGGGAGGAGGGGGGGGGGGGAGCACAAGGAGCGTTCGCCTGCAATTGACAGGCACAATCACTACAGATGGTGTTGGCATTGCATCACAAAGATGTCAGTCCAAATCACAAGCATTTGTAGCACAGCATGGAAGGAGGAATATATGGCTTGACATCCTCACCTGGGCCTTCTTAGGCAATGAGTCACCTTTAAAGGGCAAAATGAGGGCTCCAGTATCCACTTTCTTGTCTTTTGGTCCATGCTGGACACAATGGACAAAATACACAGCTCAATGCTCCAAATTAGCACACATCTCGTCATTAGTCTGAAAAAGGAGATCTCGGGTGAAAATTATACCTTGTACCATTTTCGGACTTTTTATGGGGGATTATATCATCAGGAATGTCACTCAGCTTGTCGCAGGTAAGCAGTGCCTGTGACTGAGCATGGGGGAGGGCTGTTTTAAGCAGAATGGAACCGCTTTTCATTTTTGAAATTGCTTTGTTTCATCAAGCCTGTCCTTGAGGTGGTCAATGAAGAACAATGGCTTTGCAGGCAAAAAGGAATCCCTGTTCACCCTACAACAAAGCAAGTAGTGGGGGCAGTATGCTTCACATTCTCTTTAAGCCCTATATCCTCCTATTGCATAGTTGGGGAAGGTAAAATTTTGGCATCATTCCTCTCTACACTGCAATGTGTCTTAGCTTCAGAAGAGCTGTATGGCCATCACCAGAAGAAAGTTAGGTCACTTCATGTACGAATTTTCTGCAATGGTACCACCCACTCCAAACAGGGGCTCTCCCCATAGGCACCATCCAGTCACCTGACCAGTAAACCATTCCTTGGAGTTTCCGTGCCCCAACCATGATGGGCACATACTCCTTGGCTTGTCTGCGAACTTTCCAGCTCATTGTCACGGGGCTGCCACCATGCAGGTATTTGATGACTCCCCTCCCCACCATGCGTGCAACTACTTGATACACACATTCATTCCTGAACGTGAGTACCACAAAAATATCCTGCATACTAATGAAACAATTTTTAGTAGAAAAAACAAAACAAAAAAATACCTTGCAGTAGGTGTAATTGTTTCACTTTTTATGATTACCTTTTCCAGAAGATCATGACAAGTCAAGGATCATCATCTCTCCCCTTACTATTTTTATTGTTATCTATTTTGGACATTTCTGTCAGACAGTGTTTGCTAAATATGTGACAACATATTTTGTTTGAGTACTCCAGTCCTGTTACTTCTTTCCCTCTCCCTCCCCCCCTCCCCCCCAAAGCACCACCCCTATGTCTACCTATACATATAACCAATTTAACCCCTTAAAATCTTTCATTTATGTTTTCTTTGTCATTATCTCACCATTCTTAAGGAGAAAAATCTGGTACTGAAAGCTAAATTCACACTCTTCATGTGAGACTGCAGTTGTACCCACTTTTCAGTCAACAGGTTATAACCTATTGCATATTGATAATAACAAGTATATTTGGCCAATAGACTGTTTTCAGAACATTATTAAGTATTCTGAGATTTGAAATCTCTATCTTTAAATTACACTCCGGTGTTACTTCTGGTTCTTTTTGAACATTCTATTTGTCATTATGGACTCAGTCTTTCAGTTGCTTTCATCAGTGTAATTTAATGCTTGCCATTGCCCGCAGTGCAATATGTTTTATTTCCACAAGATAGTAACTTCGTTCAAAGATTCTTGGATACCAATGAGTGATCTCAGAAATAACAGTACTGTTATTTACTGAATGCCTAAATGACAATGGTGACAACACAAAATAAATCACAACATATTTATTAGAATCACTAGCCTCAAGCAAGCAAGTCAGTATTGTGATACATATAACACAAAGTATTAATTTGCAATTAGGTCTGTAGAACATGCAATCAAAGACAGTAAACTCTAATGTTATATGCATAAAATTTAATCAACGATTCAACGGTAATTCTTAAAAGGGGAAAAAAAGCTAGTAAAAACAACGTTTTTACGTGGAAATACAGTGAAAATGATGTAAATAGTCAAAACCTAATGCTTTTATGTATGCATATGCCACTAAGTGACTGCTGTAGCAAGATGTGTGAAGAATATAGGTACAGTTTCAAAATATTAGCTTGTGCCTATGAAATGGGAACAAGAAAAAAGCAGAATTACCAAAACAATTGGAATGCAATTTTGAGAGTTTCTGACCATCTAATTGAGAGAAAATGCCTTCAAATGACTGAAAAACTGACATGTCCAGAGATGTAACAGAGTGAATCTGCATGCACTTTTGTTCTATTTTTATACATATATAAAAATTATGGGAGATAAAATCTGACTTGTGAAAGTATATGAAAACATAAAATAATAGTTGAGAGTTGTGTCTGTAGTTCAAGTCATACCTATTAAAAGCTGTCAATTTTGAACTTATTGCACCAAAGCTAGAAGCTATAGTGTTTATTTCAACTTGTTTTACAACACTGTCACTGTAACTATGAACCATGTAGTCGGAACGCAAGAGGCCCAGAGACACCTCCTGCTGGAACAAGAAACAAAAATTTTACAAATGATCAAAACTCATTATTAATGCAATGTGTAGTAAAATATAAGCTCTAAAAGTAATCTTTTTCTAATATGAGATGATATTTCTCAAAAATAATGCCAAATAAATGCTGCCCACCTGACTGTGGGACATTCAGTGTTAAAAGCGAGATGCTGTGCATTATTATGTCAGACACCGAGCCTTGCATACAATTCTCTAAGTAATAAATACACAGTGCACACAATAAGTTCCTAGACTGCTACAACAGAGTTTGAAATAAATAAAAAAGATAGATCAGACACAGTATGCTGATTAATGTTTCTGAACTCTTTTTGGATGTACAAAACTACCCTGCAAGTGCTTTTCAGAAGATGAAATACAACAGAAGCGAACATCAAAAGAAAGGCATGAAAATAATGCAACACTGTCATCATGTAGGAAGGAAAAGTAATACAAGAGCAGTAAACCATGAAGTAAACTTAAGTAAGTAAGCATTCCAAAAAATCTTTATTACACTTTTTAGTTAGAGTACATTTTCCTGGCATAGACAATTTACAGTTTAGTTGACAGCTGATTTTTTCATGGATCATAAAATTCCTTACGAAGTAGCATGTGAAAAACCCGCACAAATGCCACGAAACCTGAACATAGTCTTCAGTTTTTATTTTCAGAATGACCTAATATTTCCTGACATGGAGATCCCACACTTATCCATTCTGATCTGACATTTTTAAATAGATCACAGGAAAGAAAACATTCATACTGTTCTTTATCATTCTTAAAAAAGCTTATCACAACACTCATTTGTTGTTACATGAGACTAGATAGTCGCAATGGCCTAGAGTCCATGCAAGGAAACAAGCATACACTGTTTAATTTTCCAAATATTCTCTTAACGTACATAAAACATTGTTGCCGAGGTACTACGAGTGTGTGTTTACCAATTTGGGATGCACAAAAGAATTATCGAAGTTAGGAAACAGAACTAAGTTAGCAGTGTTGCCACATCTGTGGAATAGTTTTTTTTTTTTATTTGGGGGGGGATATTTCAAAGCAACACCTCATGGATTTTTGCCTTGCCATGGGATATATGAACCGCCATACTGTCCTGTATTTGCCTAGTAGCAACTGCTTCAAATTCGTAAATGGTCCACACACGTATCCCAAACAATGATACTCTGCCATCCTATAAAAAAGACACTGTAGCTTTCCCCATTGACAAAAACAGAATATTTTTTGCACACACACAAATGCACAGCATATGTGCACATTCACACACCATCAACCAACAATTTTAACTAAATTTTTGATTGTCTTCTGCTTAAGACAACTGAATCAGTATGCAGTTTAAATTTATTTACCAGAAACAGTTGGTCTAGAGTGTAGGTAAAGAGGCCCCATGAACTTCTCCAAATTAGATTGTATTTGGATCATTTTTTTAAACAAACATGTTGTATTGCAGCACCTTCACAGCAGAGAGATCAATTATAGCCGACAGCCATGCAGAGGTTCCACGTTCAATTCCTTATGCAGACAGGGAATTTTCCTTAGGAGGAAAACAAACATTGTGCATTCAGCCTCATTAGACCAACTGAGTGGCTATCTGAATTAGAAGCAGTGAGTCTGAGGTTTGTAAAACTGAAAACAGCTGGGACACTGGTATATGACAACATGTCCTTCCACACTGCATCCACTGACATCATTGGCAGAGGATGACTCCGTGGCTAGTCAGCATCAAATGATCCTCTGGCTCTGACACAGTGTTTAGCTCTCTTTTTAAGATATTTAATCATTTCTGTGGAATGTGTGATGCCCGTCACTTGAGACTGCTTCCAATAAACAAATGAACTTTATCTCTTTGAAAGTCTGAATAAAAATACAAGAATCACAACAACAATCATTCCAGATAATCACATTTTCCTGCTATTTCTTAGAAATTTATCAGGTTTATCAATTCATTCACAACAAAATTTAATCATTACAATTTAATCTTTCCCCATGTCTGTCATCACAGTAATACAGGCAACATGCACAAGTTGAGTTCTGAGGCACTGGATCTTTACCACAGGTACTTCGGACCATAATGATAAAGGTACTGAACTATACAACAGTGTTTTTAATTATAATGTAAAGAATGCAGTCCAAGAAGATTACATGTGCACTGTGTATGTCACCAGTCATAAGTATTGCTGCTCCAGAAGATCTCCAGTTAAATGCAAGATAAAACCCTTTCTCTCAGAAGGAAACTACACAATAGATATCCCCCTCCCACACCTCCCCCCTTTACATTTAGTTTTTCCTATGCGTCACTGGTGTATTTGCTCACTGCATGGATGGCAGTGTATAATCTTTCCAATATAATTACCCACAGCAAGCAACTACATTAACTGATTAAAGGCAAATGAGACTTAGAATGAGAACTGTACTTAACTTTGTACACTTAAACTATTGCAAAAGACAATGTAGAAAATTATAAGATTGTCATTTTCCCATCACCAAGAAATATTTTTATAGTAATGGTTTATTTCCTAATTTGGTAACCAGTGTTAACTAACTCGGAATTTGTCAAGGAAATAGTCATTTTTCTCATGAGATAACTATCACAGTGTGTTAATATCACAATGTCTGTACACTTTAGTCGAAGAAGGCAGACAAAAAAACCTAGTTACAATGTTGTGTGCAATTAATAACTATTATACGGAAGGAAAAACTTCTAACTACATTATTAATGACACTTTAAACAGCTTTGTTGAACTATAACTGCAAAGGGAAAAAAGAATTAAATCATGTCTTCATTCTGAACTGTTCATTATAAAACAACGGTGACTGAGTGGACTGTGATCTGACTTGTTTGCAACCTTTCTTCTTCAAGAATTGACATTACTTCATAAGCATTTGACTGCTGGCTAAATAATATGTAAGAAATAAAGCAAACTGAAAGTTAAATGCAACTGACACCAAATTATTCTGATTTAAAAAGTATGTGTACATATGAACAGCAAAAACATGCCTTATGCACATCATTGTATCACAAATACAACTTCCAGTAAAAACATATATTTACAAGAGAAACATACATTAAGAATGTGTAACAGACATTGAAGCTTTACTACATCCACAACAATGTCATTACTACAATAAAAATGGCATCAAAGCACAAGAACCTGGCATGAAAATAGTCATTTATTTCTTTACAATGCAACAAATTTGTCAATGGAGAAACTGTCTGCCTAGTTATACATAATTTTGTGTAATCTTAAAAAAGAGCATCTATTAATAATTCTTATAAATTGCACACAATACGCCCTTTGTAACAAAATTATAATACACTTAATGCAACTTCAGAGAAGTGCCACATTAATTTTGAGAAACAAATTACAAGGAAATAATGCAGAAGACATTGCAAGTCAGTGATGAATGATGTACGACAGGAGTGAAATGATGTATAACAGCATCATTAACCAGGCTGTTTTACTTATCACAGCTCATGTGGAGTCTCTGAATTAAATATATAGAACTCACCAACATGTGGAGTGATCTCATGATACTAACATCATGGGCTATACTTTAAGATAATAAATAATTAATGAAGTTATTTTACATAATTTTATATAATTAATAAAAATAACTAAAGGTCATATTCTGAGAACTGCCCCAGGATATCTTAAAATGTATGCACTAGAGGTTTCAATTAACATGATGTATACATGCAAAAGACATTTCCTTCATTGTAACCTTAAACATGTTAATTGTGTATTGTAACAACAAAAATAATACCATAAATAAAAAAACAGGGTGTTGAAAAGGGCTGCGCTGAATTAGTCAGAGAGAGAGATTAATTATTGCTTAACAAAACTGTATTCCTGGTCTGTTTCTTAAGCCAATCTTTGTATCTAATTTTCACAAAGTGACATAAATATGCCGATGTCATGGCTCAAAAATGTCAAACTGCCACACACAATGCTAAAAAGCACATTCGGTTACATAGCAAGCACACTGAAACACTTCGTCAATTGCCTGATACAAGCACAGCCATCAGTACACACGTGGAACACAACATAGTGTTTATATTTTCTGCATTAAGTGATGGCCATGCTTGTGCTACGCAGTCAGTTAAGTGTTTCAGTATAGGTACACATGAGACAGTGTGTGCTACTGATATGTTCCAAAATGCCACGCATAAAAATGGGACTTTTCTGGGGCTCATACCTTCTATTGGTGGTAGAAAGGTAGAATCAAGTGTTTTGGATAGCCCTTGGGCTAGTGTCGTATACTCAACATAATGATCATCTTACTGTAACTATCCTACAGTACAGGTTGAAAGTTTGAGTATTACACACTTCCTTCAGCTTAGATGGAGGAAATCGTTTGGTTCTTTAGCATCAGATGTAGTCTGTGATGTGTCTTAAGGGGCTTATGGAGGAACCATTTAGTTCATGGGCAGTTCGTGAGAAAACCCAAAAAAAGCATATTTCGCCGTCAGCAGAGGATACCTGAATAACTAACCACTGCAAATTGCTCACATTTTAACAGTATATTCTCTACACATTTATCTGGAAGTGCCAGCTTCCTGTTTTCAGACATCTTTATCCATTATTGAGAAAACCCCAAAAACATCATTTTTGGGTAACAAAACAAAGCTGCAGATTCCAAGACGCTATGCGCAGCAAGAAGTCTCACCATTATCATGAGAAGGGTTCTGTGAATCCAATGTTGTATTGAAGCACATGCAAAATTTTTGTGCACACAAAATACAGTCTGCAGTGTAAAATTATTTTTGCATCTGAAATACTTCACATAAGTAAACTATCAAAATTTTACTGCCTCATAAAAAGTCATCCCCCCCCCCCCCCCCCCCCCCCACACACACACACACACACACACACACACACACACACACACACACACACACACGAGTGACATGCCTGCTGTAGCAAGAAAAAAGTGGGAACCAGCAGGAGATGCTTCTGTATGAGTACAAAAATGGTGAACATGCTCCTTTTTAAAAGATGGAAAGGTGGGGTACCAGGTTCATCTTTCTAACTTTCTCTGCATCTTTAAAAATTTTCCCAAAAATTTATGACAGTGGCAGTGTGAAAGAGATGGAAAAGTAAATGAATTTGTGTCTTCTTTTGGAGTAAAGAACCTGCCTCTCAAAAGTTTGTAAAAGTAATTTTGAAATACACTGTATATGGAGAGATAAGACAGTTGGGTCATAACACCAGCCATTTCTGCCACTTTGTGAGAATTAGTTATCAAAACTTTTGCTGAACTTTCAGTGTCACTTGAAAACGTTCATTTAAAACAAAATCAGTTGTGGCATACTAAAGGTACCCGACATAGCACTGTGGTGATTTTTATTAAAATTTCAACAAAGATTATCTGTTACTAACCTATTTTTCAAAGATTTGCTCGAGAGAGGAAGGGAGTGTAAAATATCATTAACACATAATCATAAATAAATTCAATGTTTGCTTTGTGTGCCGTACAAAGCAAAGCTAAACTTTCTGATCAAGATTCTCTGCTAGATGCATTTTTAAATGGTTTGCAGAGCATTCAGTCTGAACAAAGAAGTCAGGTCCTCATATGGGAACATCCCACCTACTTAACAACTATATGAATCACATACAACTCAGCATCACAGATGCTGATTTCTGCTAGTGGCAGAATACTTAGGCTGTTGTTTGTAAAAACTAAAGACTACCAGAATGAGATTTTCACTCTGCAGCGGAGTGTGCACTGATATGAAACTTCCTGGCAGATTAAAACTGTGTGCCCGACCGAGACTCGAACTCGGGACCTTTGCCTTTCGCGGGCAAGTGCTCTACCAACTGAGCTACCGAAGCACGACTCACGCCCGGTACTCACAGCTTTACTTCTGCCAGTATCTCGTCTCCTACCTTCCAAAATTTACAGAAGCTCTTCTGCGAACCTTGCAGAACTAGCACTCCTGAAAGAAAGGATATAGCGGAGACATGGCTTAGCCACAGCCTGGGGGATGTTTCCAGAATGAGATTTTCACTCTGCAGCGGAGTGTGCGCTGATATGAAACTGCTGCAGAGTGAAAATCTCATTCTGGAAACATCCCCCAGGCTGTGGCTAAGCCATGTCTCCGCTATATCCTTTCTTTCAGGAGTGTTAGTTCTGCAAGGTTCGCAGAAGAGCTTCTGTAAAGTTTGGAAGGTAGGAGACGAGATACTGGCAGAAGTAAAGCTGTGAGTACCGGGCGTGAGTCGTGCTTCGGTAGCTCAGTTGGTAGAGCACTTGCCCGCGAAAGGCAAAGGTCCCGAGTTCGAGTCTCGGTCGGGCACACAGTTTTAATCTGCCAGGAAGTTTCAACTAAAGACTAGTCAACTAGGGTCCTTTGCTTGAAACTGTCCATGTAAACCACCATATCACTATAGTGCTCATCGGAAACACAAAGATATGTATGCTGATGGATATAATCTAGTGTATCCAACTCCCTGTACATAAGACTTTAAAATCTATCCTTGGTCTCTATGAGCCAAGGTGACTGACAGCACCAGCACACTGAAAGGGCCTTGATATCTGCCTTGTTGTCCTACATTACAACCTGTTTCTTCCAGACCCCTAATGGCTTTGTGGCCCATGGGTGGTTCAGGAATAGTCATTCTGCTGCAGGGTCAGAAACACCTGTGGACACCAGAGTCTCTTTGACAAACTTAGCTTTAAAAGCATGGTACACACTCAGAAGTTGCCACTGGGTAGAAAGAGATGGCTCACTAGCTACAACACAGAGGCTAGGAAGCTGGCTGTAAGCTCCTGATGTGAGTCTGATACTGGTATAGTGCACTGCATTCAGCATTTTTAGATATGAAGTTCAGGCTGAATTATATACAACCAGTCTAAATGGGGCTGGAGGAATGCTTTATAAAATTATTGTAGATTTGCTCTCTCTGCACTCCTGACATTTACAGAGAAATACTTTAAAATGCCTAACGCTAAGTGCACTTACTTCATAGTCCAAATGATTATGGAAAATCTCATATAAGATGTGAAACAAATACTAACAAAGAGATAGAGGGGCTGGCCAGTACTTACCTCAGCTCAGTACAGCCGATAGATCACATAAAACAGAACTGAAAATTTACATTCCTAGCTTTCGGAACTTTGTTCCTTCATCAGGGAGGAGAGAGGGGAAAAAAGGGAAGAAGGGAAAGTGGATTCAGTTACTCACAACCCAGGTTATGAAGCAACAGGGAAAGGTACAGGGAGGGTAGCAAGGATGGAGGCATGGTTGTCAAGAGGGAAGCCAAAGATATTCTACTGTAAGTACTGTGCCAGCTTCAAACCAAAGAGGATGCATACAGAAGTAAAGAGGTATATAGTATAAAGATAAACACCACTATGTAGGATGAAAAGATGCGTGAATGGCTTCATAACCTGGGTTGTGAGTAACTGAATCCACTTTCCCTTCTTCCCTTTTTTCCCCTCTCTCCTCCCTGATGAAGGAACAAAGTTCCGAAAGCTAGGAATGTAAATTTTCAGATCTATCGGCTGTACTGAGCTGAGGTAAGTACTGGCCAGCCCCTCTATCTCTTTGTTAGTATTTGTTTTACTTCATAGTCCCGCAAGTGTGACAGCCATGTGATCAACTCAGGAATGTAACTGCTTGATTAGAATGGTGCCATTAAAATGTAGCTCTGGCTCATTAAAATGTGGCTGATACAATTAAATTGAACTCTCAGTAGTTTAGCCGTTGAAAACTCACAACCTGTCTTTTGAACTGAATCCTCCAGTCTCTGGAGCGTCAACTGTAAATGATGAGTTTTCGGTGGAAGACAGGGAGGGGGAGGGGGAGGGGGAGGATTTTGCTTTTGTTTTGTTTTAGGGCGCAAAAATAACTGGGGACTTACACACCCAAGTCAAAACTATAGAACACGAAGACAAGGAGGAGTTAAAAAACGACAAGACGTCAATTCCAATTGACATAAGAGAAGACAGATAAAAACAGGGACGTGGAGAAAGGGCTGCAAAAGACATCATACAGAAACGGAGGTCCAAAACCAAAAATTAAATGGCCTCCACCACATTGCTTTGACAGATAAAAAGTAAAACGCAGTCAATAGCCTGCGCGTCATTGCTAAAACTCAGACAGCAAACCCAACTTGGAATGTAAATGGTTAAAAGATGGGCATTCTGTCAGGAAGTGGTGGATAGTTAAAACTTGGGTGCAATGTGTACAAAGTGGTGTGGAAGTGCCACTTATCAAATGACAACGGCTAAAAAGGCAGTGCCCAATGTGTAACTTTGTTAAAATGACCTCCTCCCGGCGGGAGGGCCGAGAGGAGGTCATCCAAGCTGCTGCGAGAGGCTTAATGAGCCGGAGCTTATTCCCATGAAGGGAGAAGCAATGGCGATGCCAAAGGGGCACCACCTCGTAACAGATGGCAACACAGAGATCACTGGAGGGAATATAGGAACTAGTGGACTGAGGTATGAGGACTGCAGCCTTGTCAGCAGCCTTGTTTACTGGCAGAGAGACATGACCAGGAACCCACATAAACATCACAGTGGCTCCACCAAGAGTGAGCAAGTGACAGTTTTCCTGGGCTCGTTGCACTAAGGGATGGGCTGCATACGGCACACATACATAGACTTTAAAAGGCACTAAGTGAGTCTGAACAGAGGAGGAGGAGGAGAAATCATAAAATCATCTACAAACAAGGAAGTGTTCACTATACTATTGAGTCTGTTGTTTAAGCTGTTTATAGTACTGGGAAAGAAGTCATCCTTCCAACAGAGAAAGAAATCTCTCATAAAAAATCACTTGACTGCGTCACCCATAATTTAGTAACAGAATGATCATTCTGCAAGAAAAGATTTCAATATAATTGACAACCTTCCACAAAAGTCTCAGTTGAGGAGCTGGTAGTAAATGTTTTATCTCTATGTAGAGTCACAAGTGGCTAAGTATGACACTGCACTGCCTATATTGTTCAAAAGTACAATGCACTGCTTGTTCTGAATTACCTGCTACAAGCATGTGCCAACATTAGTGCAGCTTTTTGAGAATGCGTTCACCAATTTGGTTCAACATTCACAAGACATCTGCATAAATAAGATAAGGTCATAAATCTTACAAACTTTACAATCTTTGTTAAATATTTTAGACTCTCACACTTTCAGATTTACACATTGAAATACGATAAACAATAGCAGAGTAAACGTAAACCACCTCAAATGTAGTCAGAAGATGTATTATATGATCAAATACGTAGATGACACTTTACAAATATAAATATTCTCTCTCTCTCTCTCTCTCTCTCTCTCTCTCTCTCTCTCTCTCTCTCTCTCTCTCTGCTGTGTGTGTGTGTGTGTGTGTGTGTGTGTGTGGGTGGGGGGGGGGGGGGGGGGGGGCAGCGGCAGGGAGGGGGGTGTTAAATTAAAACTGCATGACCTACTTAATGAAGAGGCTCTTCTGGACCTCATTAGGCAACTCCCTATTATTGAGTACTTTAATGGACATCGTGTGGTTTGAGACTGCTGAATCATCTGGCTCAATAGTCATGTTCTTTAAAGCCTCACTGTATCAGTGGTTTTGGTCATACAACAAATGTTGGGGTTGTTCTTCAATATGAAGTTTTCTTCACTTTGCCTGCCATCACAGATACTGGAGAGTGGGTAGTGAGCACTGATCTTCACACAAGTGACAACTTCCCTATCAGGACACACTTCAGATAGAACCTATCTTGAAAGGAAGCTGCTAGAATGGTGCTACCAGAGCAAATTGGACAACATACAGCCAGTTGGTGAGATCTGAACACAGAGAGTGTCCTGGACAAGTTGATCTTATGAAAAATGTGTATGTGAAATGTATTAACAGTTGTGAATGTTGACAACCATCAGCTGTATAATGGAATGACGACAATGAAAATTTGTGCTGGACTGGGCATCCTGCAAAATGATGGTCAGGTCCTGCAGAAGTGTCATCACTTCTGTCTCTACGCTGTTCATTTTTGGAACACAACCAACGAACAGCTTAGAGAGAGAAGTGATGACACTTTCTGCACGACCTGACCATCATTTTGCAGGACAATGCTCAAGCACGTACAGTGCAAGCTGTTACTGATTTGTTTGACTGATGGGGCTGCTAAGTGCTATACCACCTACTGCACTCCCCTGACTTAAGTCCTCGTAAGTTCAACTCGATTTCGAAACTGAAGGAAACACTTCACAGTATTCGCTTCAGAACTGCAACAAATTCGTCAGGCAATAGACCGCGCCTTTACAACTATCAACACAACTGGCACTGCTAAGAGTATCCTATGACTTCCACATCGCAGGCAACGGGTAATACACAATCAAAGCTACATGATTGGGTAACAAGTTTACAATTTATAATCAGTGCACAGAAAATGGATATATCTAAACTTCAGATTGAGAAAAGTGAGCTGAATTTGCTAGAAGTTCCGCAAAACATTCATCTGTTTCTGAAAAGTGGACAAAAGTTGTGTACAAGTGCAATGTGCAGAAAGTGCATGAGCATACAAACATTGAACGTGATGTAAATTTTGTGCCCAAAAACTCCTTATGCCCAATTTCAGTTATTGATTCTGAAGGTTAACTGAATCTGGAATTACATGGAACACAGTAAACAAATGATCAGAAATCCAAATCAGCAAAATCTGAAGTGCAACAACTCGCATAAAAGGTTATGAAGACTATGTAGTCTTGCTGATAATGACAGAAGAGGGCTTGCAAGTAATATCACACATGAATAAACAATACTTTACCAGTTGTGAAAGTGAACACTTGTCTTCGTGATGTTCTGAGTGATTGTAATTTATCTCCTGATCGCAACAGCTTAACAGTGGTGGAACAAACAATGTCCACCACAATGAAGTGATGAATGCAACACAAAAATTAAGAGAAGGGGTGGAAATGAAACAAGATGTCAACTATGTGTAACCAGGATCCCAAAACAATGAGACCTCATGGAGTCATCACACATTAATGCAGAAATAACAACACACACAGAGCTAGGAAAAAAAAAGCATAACTTTCAGAAACCGAATTTCATACCTATAGACTGTTAGAAGAGAAGAATGCAGAATGCACTGAACAGTATAAATGGCAAGATACATAATAAATGCTATAACTGCTTTAACAAAAGAAAAAGGGAAACCAACATGTGTGACAGATCAGTACCAGTGGCAACCACAGCTCACAAAACCATAAAGTATTTCTGACAACCAGTATCCTCATCAACCAACAAACAGCTTAGACAAAATATAAGAAGAATATCAGCATTTACAACCAGCACAGTGTAGTACAATGTAGAATAAAACACACTGGCAAATACAAGCAGGCCTGCACCAGATGACGATTTGATACTCCATAATAAGAAAGCAATCCCTAGTTTCCAAATCCGACAATATTTTATTGACAGGCCCATCTCAGGAGAAAGAGCAAGATCGCACAAGCAACCAGTATACCAGGTACCCTTTGCAACAATAGTCTGCCCCTCCTGACAAAAACATAAGAGGAATAACTTTTGATTATACCACGAGACGGTCTCGCGGTAGCGTTCTCGCTTCCCAAGCACGGGGGTCCCAGGTTCAATTCCCAGCGGAGTCAGGGATTTTTCCTGTCTCGAGATGACTGGGTGTTGTTGTGTCGTCATCAACATCATCATCATCATCATCATCACACCACAAGAATGTGCAGTCAGTCACTAATAAGTTTGCAGATACTGATTTCTTATTCACAACAGGATTGAAATATGTGAATGTTCTATGCATTACAGAACACTGGCTGAAGTTGGACCAAATCGGCTCAGTTAGCATACCTGGTTTGATATTAGCATCGCATTGCTGCAGAAAGTCAGAAAGGAATTAAGATTACGATTCTTGACAAGCTGCTATCAAAATTTTAGAAACAAATAATTATTGTATGTTTTTATAGTTCCTTACAGGTAAAGTAAATATGTTTCTTAAAACTCTAATTACTCCAAAACCAACTTCATCAAAACAAATAGTACTAGTTTTCTGTGGTGACTTTAATGTTGATTTTCAAACTCCAGGACAGATGAAAGAATCTCTATTGACTCAAGGTTTTTCATTCTGAAAGCTACTGTAAGTTTACCCACATGATACAAAAAGCATACCAAAAGAACTCTAGACCAGATATTTACAAATTATCTCTACACGTCTGTAGAACCTGTGGATACAGGCTATGGTGACCAGTATGCCCAAGTCCTCTAGCTTATAAATGTCCTCCCCTCAAGCTGGCACAACAAATACACAACTAAAAAAAGAGTTTATAGCACGAAAAAATGAAAACCTTAAACGATTTCCTAGCACCAGATAAATGTAATGAAATATATGAGCAGATGACAACAAACAAAAAACTTGAATCTTCCTTAAATGTGTTTCTTCACTTGTTCAATATTGCTTTTCCTCTCAAAATGAACCATATTAAATCAAAAGACTGAAAGGAAGCCAGGAATAACTTTCTTAGATATTTCCTGCAAAAGGAAGAGAGATCTGTTGATGTACTTACAAAATAAGAATCTCATCCCCTCTCAAGAGAGATACAGTATGCAATATGTCAAAATCCTAAAGACAGTTATAGCTCAAGTCAAGTGCATGGTGTGATGATGTTACACGGGATTCTCCAGAATAACATGTTGCACCTTTATCCTCTTACACCGATGAAATATGTTCGTGAGAACTGAGAACGTAGTTTATATATTTGTTCAGTGTAGAACATTCCACTGTGCTCATTTTCATTTCATATATATGTGCAGATGAAGTAAGTCACGTTTTTCACAGACATCAGCAAGCTGCAACTACAAATAAACCTCTCTGCCTGTTGTGGTGGAGCATTTGTTCTTTGGGTTTCATGGCTTGGCGGTGCCTTGGATATCAAGGAGCAAAATGAGTGCATGCAAGAATGTAAACGATCTTAAACAACTGAAGAATCATTACAAGAACTGTCATTCTCTCGATTATTAATGTCAAAGCACTACACATATGTGCTGTAAACTGCAATGACCTACAAAATTCCACACCTACATATATACTCCGCCAGCCACCAAGTGGTGTGTGGCGGAGGGCACAATTCGCGCCAAAGTCATATTCCCCCCTCCCAGCTCCAAACAGGAGTGAATTTATCAAAACAATTTCCTAAATTCAAACCCAATGGCAAAGTACATCCCAACCCCCCCCCCCCCCCTTTTTTTTTGAGAGTATTCTCCTTTATCTGAGAAATGGGAGGACATAAAGAAAATAGATTTTACAGTCAGTTACCTGGTGGTTGATACCACAAAATGGGAACCTGCCCATGCAGAAGAAATCAAATCTTAGGGCAATTTCCAGGATAAAAACCAAAAGAAAATATTGGTCACCCAGAACACAGGAGAAACTGACTTCAGAATTATTAGAGCCAAAATACTACAATATTTCTTGGGGTAGTTATAAGAAGTACACTGAATGGCATTTAACAACCTCAGTTCTTAAATAATCCCACAGAAGAAACACGCCTTGCGAATATATAGGCACACAGATGACCTCATTATGCAAGAAAGGAAATTTGATGTAGAGGATGGACAACAGTTAGTGATTTGATGACTTGTATTGATGTGTCACACACATTAAATAAAAAATGTAATGAAGATGTCCAAGGATAGAATCAGAGCAATACCAACATGGAAGATAAATGTTTTCCCAACAACTCTGCAATAAAGCAATAAAGAGGCAGAGGTAACAAAGTCATTCATGAGAACGGAGAATGGAACCGTTGCCAGTATCCAGGATGTAACAACATAATGATAGGGTGTGTGTGTGTGTGTGTGTGTGTGTGTGTGTGTGTGTGTACATATATTATTTGCTATCAGTGTATCATAGGGATTACTGAAAGTAAATGTAAGTTACTTAAACTAGCCTTCACAAATAGCTTCAAGTACATGAATATATCACTCACTTCACCAAAAGAAATAACTTCCATAATAAAATCTTTAAAAACAAAGCATTCTAGTGGGTATGATGAAATATCAACAAAGTTAATTAAGGCATGTTCTTGTGAGTTTAGTACAATTCTAAGTTACTTGTGTAACCAGTCAATTATAACTGGGACATTTCCTGACTGGCTAAAATATGCAGATGTTAAGCCTCCATTCAAGAAAGGGGATAAAGAGATACCATCAAACTACAGACCGATTTAACTTTTGCCAGCATTCTCAAAAATTTTAGAAAAAGTAATGTACAGGCAGCTGCTCAACCATCTGACCACAAATAACATATTATCAAGAACACAGTTTGGATTTCTGAAGGGTTCTGATATCGAGAAGGCTATTTACACCTATAGTGAAAATGAACTTAATTCATTAAATAACAAATTACAAGCAGCAGGTATTTTCTGTGATTTGTCAAAGGCATTTGATTGTGTGAACCACAACATCCTTTTAAGTAAATTAGAATTCTATGGTGTCACGGGCAGTGCTGCAAAATGGTTCAAGTCATACCTCACTAATAGGAAACAAAGGGTGTCAGTGCAAGGGACTAGTGAATTAAGTCATCAGTCATCATCAGAATGGGAAGAAATTACATGTGGTGTCCCACAAGGATCCATCTTAGGGCCATTGCTTTTTCTTGTGTACATTTATGATCTCTCATCAGCTACACAGCCAGAAGCAGAGCTCGTTTTGTTTGCAGATGACACAAGTATTGCAATAAATAGTATGTCAAGTGTAGTTCTAGAAAGATCTGCTAATGATATTTTCATGGATATTAATAAATGGTTTAAAGCCAACTCACTGACATTAAACTTCGATAAGACTCACTATATGCAATTCAGAACCTGTATGAGGTTTCCACCCAGCATATGCATAAAATACGAAGAAGAGCAGATAGAAGAGGTTGACAGTCTTAAATTCCTGGGATTACAACTTGATAATAAATTCAGTTGGGAAGAGCACACCACAGAACTGCAGAAACGCCTTAACAAATCTGTATTTGCAATTCGAGTGTTAGCAGACATAGGCGACATAAAAATGAAAAAGCTTGCCTACTTTGCCTACTTTCATTCCATAATGTCATATGGTATAATATTTTGCGGTAACTCTTCAAGTCAAACAAAAGTTTTCAGAGTCCAAAAGCGTGTAAAACGTATTATTTGTGGAGTAAATTCGCGGACGTCCTGTAGAAACCTCTTCAAAGAACTGGGTATACTAACTACTGCCTCTCAGTATATTTACTCATTAATGAAATTTGTCCTAAATAATATATCTCTTTTTCCAACAAACAGCTCAGTTCATACATACAATACCAGGAACAAAAATGATCTGCACAAGGACTTAAAAGCACTTACTTTAGTTCAAAAAGGGGTCCACTACTGAGGAACACTCATCTTCAATAATTTGCCAGTAAACATAAACAATTTAGTTACAAATAAAGATCAGTTTAAAAGGAGCCTACTCCATTCACGAATTTTTTAAGAGAGACAAATGATGTATTGTATATATTCATACTATTAGTATATTTCAGATTAAAAAAAAATTGACATGTTCCACATCCACGAGGATCTCCTTAGCACGGATCTATGGAACGAAAAACTAATCTAATCTAGGCATCTGTAAGAATAGGAAATTTTCAATTTATGCAAAGTTTATTAATAATATCAAATGCTAATTTACAGCTAATTTACAAATATTATATGTTGTAGATTGATTATTGAAGTATTAAATGACTTCCGATTTTGATGCAGAATTATAGTTTTGTAAAAATGATGACTGTCTGACAGTAGTATCTTTTAAGGTGCCTCCAACTACAGGTCAACAAGACATATTGGTGAACAATATATGTTTAATTGCAATGAGAAATTGGTAAGCAAGGGAAAACTTACAATTAATTGAAGATTGATAACAATCAAATACATAGTAAAGCTTATGAATCTATCCTTGTACAGGATAGAATAGTCTATGGAAGTATATATCAGTATGCTCTGATAAACCGGGAGTAACAGGTGATTACATTTGTCAGTTTAGAATAAAAGATCAAAGACATTTCTTTTGTAGATCTTATCTTGTACCTTTCAGCTTACAATATGTGATAAACATAGAAATAAATAAAATGATAGAAAACCAAGTTGTTGAACAACAATCCATTGTTAGCTGTTAAGGAAGCCACAGGTGCGGTGCACCTAGTCCTAGATGCACTTACTATAAATAAGCATATAGAAACCAAAAGAGATATGTGCAACAATGAATTGCTTGCTAGGTTTAAACAAACCAAATATTTCAGTTGAATGCATCTGACATCTGGATATTGGCAAGAAAAGTTACACGAAAATTCAAAACACAATATGACTTTCTGGTTTGATGGAAAATCATATCAATTCAAAGTGTTACATCTTGGCCTCAATATTTCAGTTGCAGTATCTATTCATGCCTTAAATGAAGCCTTGGGGAAAGAACTATTGCAAGAACTGATTGCTTATGTAGATCACATCTTATTAGTATCCATAACAAGGTAAGAGCATTGTACCTTTAAAATTCAAAATCTCATTTTTTCAAGGAGGAATGGAGGTAGGGGTACATGGTATCAAACCAAATCCTGAAAGGATGAGAGCTATAAAACATTGTCCAGAACTCCGGAACATAAAACAATAACACTCATTCCTTGGAAGAGTCCGATTTTATCATCAGTACATGCAGGGTCAGGTACTTGATGATCTGTGACTGTTATCATTATTAAAACAAAGATCTAGATGGATATGAGATGAAGGGGCATCAGAAGCTTTTTAGAATATTAAAGAAGCACTACTGAATGTGCCTATACTGACTCACCCTGTGACATATGAGCAGTTTTAAGTTATAAACCAAAGTGTTGGAGAACTCTATCGCCTCAGAGTTACTTCAGGGAGCATGGATTCCTGCAATTGGTGAACATGACTATCGGTTTTGAAAGTAGAAACTTTAAGAAGCATGAATTTAATCACACAGCTACAGAGAAAGAGGTGTTAGCTTTTGTTTGGAGTATACAAAAATTCCAGACATTAATATCGGGATCAGAAATAATTATCTACACAAAAGGTGTCATTTTTGTGATTAGCTTTTTAACCTTGTCATCCCAATAATGAGGTAAGGACCCAAGCCTTAAAGATAAAGCAGAGAATCAGGCAGATGAGTATTATAGCATTCAATTTCAGCAACACATACAGGCAATATTATTACCAGCTGAAGACGAATTGTGGGTGATTATTAATGGTATTTTGTCCTGGAAATTAAACACCACCGCATTTAGTTGGAAATTATGCATTCTTCAAAATGCATGAGAAGATTTAACATGGTTGATCCATTAGCGATATGGACATAGCGGTATTCATAAGCGCATTAGCAACATTAGTAGATGTTATAACCTTCAGAATTTAAGTAGCAAAATAGTAAAGCTACTGTGCTCCTGTGAAGTATGCCAGAAAGTTAAAGATGATAACAGCCATCTACAACATAATCAATGGAAACTTCAGGATGGAATAACAACAATTAAGGACGACCTGCTGAGCTGCAGACAGGCACAATGGAGAGACAGAGAGAGAGAGAGAGAGAGAGAGAGAGAGAGGCAAGCACACCTCACACACACTCAGCTACTGCCATCGACAGCTTCTGGCATCTGGAGCCAGTACTGCTCCAGCTACCAGAGACTGTTGTCGTGTTTGTGTGTGTGTGTGTGTGTGTGTGTGTGTGTGTGTGTGTGTGTGTGTGTGTGCGAACGTGCAGGTAGGTAGGTAGGTGTGTGTGTGTGTGTGTGTGTGTGTGTGTGTGTGTGTGTGTGGTCTATTTTTGACAAAGGCCTCGTTGGCCGACAGCTAACTTTCAAATAGTCTTTTTGTTGTGCCTTTCTGCAGCTCAGAATCTCCACTATATGGTGAGTAGCAACTATCCTTTTCATTACATTGTGACATTCCATCCTGGATTTTCCATTGTTTGTATCCAGATGAGCTATTTATCACAGCTAGTTTGAAATAGCTTTATTTTCTGCATACACTAACAAAAATTTATGCAGTTGCTGGCAATGTGGCTCATCTGGCGAAGCCCAATTTGGAAAGATAATGTGTGCAAGAACCCTCTTGCAAAATAAAGCGTACAAAAGCAATGTTGTATCAATGCACTCGACGATCTGGTATGATGCCAATTGTGGACAGTCAAATGGTCCATTTAAGACACACATCGCGTAATGCAATGTAGTACTCAGTTAAGGAACCTTACATTTTACAAGAAAGAAATGCATACATTTGTTTGTTAGCTAAAGCTCACGATATAGTATAATGTTGACAGTTTTAACGTGGAAAATTAGGTGGCAGATGTTTTGAACTGGAGTTGCATTGAATAATGCTAGAGGTCGGGCCTGAACTATGTCGTTAACAATACTGTGGTAACTTCAACATGCAATGGCCCAATAGCTGTCCCCGAATGCTTCATATTGTGCATTGCTCATTGTTTTCTTATTCTGAAATAAGTGAAGCAACTAATCTTGGTCCATCACAGATTTCAATTACAACCATTACAACACCAGAAGACATCGGCGATCCCTGTGACAATGTGTCATTTCTGCTGTAGGCTGTTGCCCAGCGAAATGGAGGTGGGGTTTGTTTTCCCATGCTGTTCCTTCCCCTGCGGTGGTCAAAATTATAGTCTGTTTATGCTTGTGGCCATCTGTAATTACAGCTTATAATACTTGACTTCTGCGCTACAACAACTGGAAAACAAAATCGACAGCACTGAAATTCTTCCCATACAGTTAAAATCGAGTTGCCATGTGTTCAGTTCTACTTCTATGCTAAGGGCCTGTCGCATTGTCAAGCATGGGTCGCGGGGCTATGAACGCCCTCAAAAGGTCAAATCAGTACTCTGCAGATTTTTTCCTTCTTCTTCAAATTGGATGGGAAAAGAAAATAATGTCCAGAAACATTTTATATTGTAGATGCATTCATTTAACTGATGGGAAAACACTGCTGCTTTTCAACAGAACAATCATTTTTGAAAGCTTAAATACAACCAAATGAAGAAAACAAAAGCCTATTTGCAAAAGCAAACATTCTAGCCAAAAAATTCACAATTAGCACTTTTTCAACAGTCAATTTCAAAGAACTATTAATTTGTTTGTCTTCACTCATGTAGCATGACAACCTTTCAAATGTGTGCATCTAATAATTTACAAACACAGAAAATTTATGGAAATATCAACAAAAATATGCACTAAGTTTGCATAAAATAGACGCAAATTTTGCCAAAAATAGATGTTATATTTTCCGATCCCTACATATAAAAAAAGATAAAGCTGTAGTCCAGACAGAAAATTGTCTGGTGGTCATATCTGAGCATGTAATAATCTCTGGAGAAAGAGCACTAACAAACTGATTAACAAATGAGCAGCAAAAGTAATACAGGAGAAGGGTTATCTCTGAGGAGAGAGTGCTAGTGGATAAATGATTTGAAAATCCAACAAAAAAAAAAAAAAAAAAAAAAAAAAAAAAGAAAAAAAAAAAAAAAAAAAAAAAAAAAAAAAAAAAAGGCTACAGTTATTTATATATTATGATTCTTAACACAGAATTGAGGAACTGATGAGATATTAACAAGATGTGTCATACCTTATAATTACAGAGAAGAGTAAATAAAACTAAAGAGCAAATTTAGAATTATTCTTAACAGAATCTGAGAAGAGGCTTTTAAGGTCTAATGTGTGTATGTGTCTCAAGAAGTGAAGAATAGACTACATTATCTGGCATCGAAAATTGCACTTCGCATTATTTAAGTGTGGGTAGAATGTGACTGCTTTGAAAATAAAGTAAAAAATTATGTAATCAGGTAGTAGTGAGTAAATCCCTGGCAAATAGTAAGTAACAAGCAGAACTTATGGGAAGTTATTGTATAACAGTGCAAGAAGCCTAGGTAAAAGTTATAAAAGAATCAGCCACAAAAAAATATGTTGTATTAACTGATCGGAGTCTTTTTGTTCACCTTTGGGAAACATAAAAATAAGGTTAAGAGACTGTGCATGCAGTTAAACATTTGAGATGGAATATGCTCGATTTTATTCGGGTAGTGGAAAGTAAAGGTAGGTGGACCCAGAGAAGGGATGACATATGCCTAAGTCAGATGAATCCATGGAATGATTGACCTGTACCACTTTTTTTACGTAGAAGGGTGAGGAGAGGGACACTCACATCAAAGAGATAAAAAAGTGCTTACACAGTATCTGTCCATAAGATAACAGTGAGAGTGCGGCTCTTACAGAGGGAGGAAGCTGTACGGTGATGGTTAGTCACGCTATCAAAGTGTTCTCCAAAATAGTTAAAGTATAATAGGTGTTCCTAGGCTCTGACGATTTTTTGTATTCACGTTTCCGCACATGTTGACTTACCACAAATCTGAGATTTGAAGTTGTAAAAAGGGTTGTAGTTCAAAATGTAAGCACGTAGCTCCTTCAGGTAAAGATGAAATTAATCATTTTGATATCTCAATAAATTTGAGAAACTTTGTTCATGGGATAAAGTAAAGAAAATGACGTTGCGTATGAGTACAGAAAATAGAGCCCAAATCAAACAGTTTAGATGTTGCCAGTACTTTTCTCAACAGAAAAGAATGATCGGTTGGATCTACGCAAATATTATGGGCAAACTATGCCACATATCACTTGAACCTTCGTATAGGCAAGTTGGATCACTTAAATAGAGACAATTTTTTGAAAACTAAAAATTGGATTTTGTCTTCAGAGACTAAGTGATGAAAATGGTACAGATAACTAAATAAAAGTGAATTAACTAGTTATTTAAAGTAGGTTTTTTTTATTAATTTTAAGTGATGTTGCAATTAGTTAAGTAAGTTGAGTTACAAGACATCTTTCATCTAAGCGGGGGGGATCTGTGGTATAACGGTTAAGTGCAGTGTGTGCTCTTGTTTTATATACGTGTAGGTGAAGCGGAAGTCATGTTTTCTCAGGACATTGGCAAGGCATGACTGCGAATAAACCTCTCCATCTGCTGTGACAAGAGTGCTTGCTCTTTGGGTATCGCAGCTTGGTGGTGCCTTTGAGACCAACGAACAAAGAGGGAGCATGCAAGAATGAAAACAATCTTAAATAAATAAATAATCATTATAAGAACTGTCATTCTCTCAATTGCTAATGTCAAATCAATACACTTGCAAGCTGTAATCTGTCATGAGCTATGAAATAAGATAGATCTGTTCATCAGTTATTCTAACTGAAGCTGTACAAGAGATACATTGTACGTAAAATACAGAAGAGTTGATGCAAAACTATGTACATCATTTAGTAGCTTGGAAAGTTTGGAGCTCTTTTCCAGCACGTGGAAGGTGAAGAACTCAGACCGTACGGTTCCATGCCACTGCACAGCAAGGACCACAAAAGGAATTAACTTCAAGAATGGCCGCTATCGACAGGGGATCTCAAGTTGATTCTGTATTTCTAGATTTTCGGAAAGCTTTTGACACCATTCCTCACAAGCGACTTCTAATCAAGCTGCGGGCCTATAGGGTATCGTCTCAGTTGAGCGACAGGATTCGTGATTTCCTGTCAGGAAGGTCACAGATCATAGTAATAGATGGCAAATCATCGAGTAAAACTGAAGTGATATCAGGTGTTCCCCAGGGAAGCGTCCTGGGACCTCTGCTGTTCCTGATCTATATAAATATCCTGGGTGACAATCTGAGCAGTTCTCTTAGGTTGTTCACAGATGACGCTGCAATTTACCGTCTAGTAAGGTCATCCGAAGACCACTATCAGTTGCAAAGCGATTTAGAAAAAGATTGATGTATGGTGTGGCAGGTAGCAGTTGACGCTAAATAACAAAAAGTGTGAGGTGATCCACATGAGTTCCAAAAGAAATCCGTTGGAATTCGATTACTCGATAAATAGTACAATTCTCAAGGTTGTCAATTCAACTAAGTACCTGGGTGTTGAAAATTACAAACAACTTCAGTTGGAAAGACCACATAGATAATATTGTGGGGAAGGCGAGCCAAAGGTTGCGTTTCATTGGCAGGACACTTAGAAGATGCAACAAGTCCACTAAAGAGACAGCTTACACTACACTCGTTCGTCCTCTGTTAGAATATTGCTGCACGGTGTGGGATCCTTACCAGGTGGGATTGACAGAGGACATCGAAAGGGTGCAAAAAAGGGCAGCTCGTTTTGTATTATCACGTAATAGGGGAAGAGTGTGGCAGATATGATACGCAAGTTGGGATGGAAGTCATTAAAGCAAAGACGTTTTTCGTCGCAGCGAGATCTATTTACGAAATTTCAGTCACCAACTTTCTCTTCCGAATACGAAAATATTTTGTTGAGCCCAACCTACATAGGTAGGAATGATCATCAAAATAAAATAAGAGAAATCAGAGCTCGAACAGAAAGGTTTAGGTGCTCGTTTTTCCCGCGCGCTGTTCGGGAGTGGGATGGTAGAACGATAGTATGATTGTAGTTCGATGAACCCTCTGCCAAGCACTTAAATGTGAATTGCAGAGTAATTATGTAGATGTAGATGTAGAGAACATAAATTAAATGCCACAAAAAGTTGACAGATGTGCACAAGGGTGAAAAATTGTACGTGAAGTGACAGACATTAACCAACATTAACCAATTCCCCATTGTAACACTGGAATGGCTAATGACAACTATGTGACAACCACCTCAAACAAAGCAAAAGCAATGTGGAGTATGATACGAAATAAAACTGCCTGCCTGAACTTGAAAACACAATTCTGAAGCACAACTCCAGAGTCGTTAATCCATTACAACTAGTGAATATATTTAGCAACTACTGAGGAAATACTGTAAAGCAACTACTAGAGAGAATTAATAAACCCTTGCCCAACACACAAAATAAAATAAAAACTCCAGCAGCCTCTACATTCTCCTGGGAAACTAATATTGATGAAATTACATTAGGCACAAAGAGCCTTAAAAATAACCTATCATCAGGAATTGTTGACCTTCTCTGATGATTGTGTGGAAGTAGCAAAAGTTGTCTCAATCTTTAAGAAAGAAGAGAAAAATAATTTGAAAAATTACAGACCCATACCAATGTTACCTGTGTTTTGGTACTTTCCGGAGAGAGTTATACCTAAGAAATTTTCTGTGAAGGAACCAAAACCATCTGGTGCTCAGCAACACTTCAGAAAGAATAAATCCTCAACAACTGCCATATATGAATGTGTACACTCCACTCAAGATGCTCTGCACAAAAAATGAAAAGCAGTTGTGATCTTAGATTTGTCTAAAGCTATTGTTGTCATAGATCACAAAATTCCACTAGGCAAACTGCAGTCCTGGTATCAGATGCATCACTTTGTTTCAGCTCACAGTGAACAAAGTAGCAACAAAACACACTGATGGACATAATGAAACTTACTACTCTGATTACAGAGATATTGCACAAGCCGTGTCCCAGTCTTTGTTACTTGGATTAATTCTGTCCTCCTTTACATAAAAGACTTACTGTTGAACATCTGTGCCACTACCAAGTACACTCTTTGGAGAAATGACCATGAGGTCATAACTGAAGGTACAGGTGAGTTTGGTGATTGATTTGAAAATAGCAACACAAAGAAAACCACCTTCCTGAAATTTCATTTGAGACCCCAAAAATGTATGCCCCAGACTAAAATACAAGGCTCTGAAGCATCCGCTCTATCAAATACAAGATTTTTAAGCACGTGGATCGAGGACAACTTATTTAAATGGTGAACATGCATTCATGAAACTAATAATAATCTGAATAAAATTTGCTATGCCTTCCACACTCTTTCACACTGCACAGGCCCAGAGACTGTTCACACACAGTTTCATAGTGTAAAACAGTATGGCATCATATTACAGTGAGATTTTGCACATACCTCAGACATTCTCCTTGCTCAGGAGAGAGGTGCAAGAGTGACGAATAGTGCAAAGCCAACTGACAGAAACAGCCTCTCTTCCAAAAATGACTCATTTTACCTCTTGGAAAAATCTACATTGTATAAATGTGTATGTTTGTAAAAAGTGACACGGTATGTGTAAGTGCGGCAAGAAACTAAATAACATTTAATAACTAATATGAGAAATCATGTTTGTAAATTCTCATCACATCAGTCAATCATCACATCATGCTATGACTTCTCCAACATTGTTTGTATGTCTTTAACAAGAATGTTTCAGATGTCAAGTAAATAAATACAAAATGATTATAAACTCAATTCATTTAATTGTTTTGCAATTACTTTAACGTGTTTAAGGCCACCTGTTATATCTGGTCTTTCGAAATGCTAAAAGTCTGCTCTTTAAGAGTAATTTTACTTCAGTGTGCATATTTAATATTTGCAAAGCCCTATCAAGGCTCATCTGCAGTGCTTCTGCTTCATGAAAGTTGTAACCTAGTATCCATTATACTACAGTAAATGCAGTTATTTTCTAAAAACAAAGGAATCTCCAAATTGAAAGTTTTCAAATACTAGTTTGCAAAGGTAGGTATTACAATGGGAAATTCTGACAATATGTACATGCTTTGATCTCAGTATGTGTGCTGCACTACAGTGAAACCGTATAATGTGTGACTGCCGTGTACGGACGCAGGAGGAGCTGGTCACTGTTCGCGAACAGCTGAACGTGTTGATGACCGTGGTCAGCTGTCTTCAGGCTGCTGCCTTGGAGGGTAGCGGCAGTGGGGAGTCTGGTGCGTCGCATAGTACGCCCCAGGTGTTACATGCTTCACCCACTGTGCCTGCTGTCGAGACATCTTCGCGGATACCGGATGCGGTTGGGCCACCCTCTCCCCAAGGGGAGTGGCGGGTTAGGCGGCGTTCGCGGCGCATGAGGCGGAGGGTCAATGTGGAAGCTGGCTGTGTGGCATCACTCGCTCTGCCTGTGAGTGGACATGTGGCCGCTCCTTCAGCAAGGTCAGGTCCGAGCAGGCACACGGGGGGAGGGGATTATTAGTTACTGGGAGCTCCAATGTTAGGCGGGTGATGGAGCCCCTTAGGGAAATAGCGGAAAGGTCGGGGAAGAAGGCCAGTGTTCACTCTGTCTGCTTGCCGGGGGGTTTCATCCGAGATGTGGAGGAGGCCCTGCCAGCGGCGACAGAGAGCACTGGGTGCACCCGACTGCAAATTGTTGCTCATGTCGGCACCAATGACTCCTGCTGTCTGGGTTCAGAGGTCATCCTCAGTTCGTACAGGCGGTTGGCGGAATTGGTGAAGGCGGAAAGCCTCGCTCGCAGGGTGGAATCTGAGCTAACTATTTGTAGTATCGTTCCCAGAACCGAACGCGGTCCTCTGGTTTGGAGCCGAGTAGAAGGCTTAAACCAGAGGCTCAGACGATTCTGCGGAGATCTGGGGTGCAAATTTCTCGACCTCTGCTATCGGGTGGAGAAATGTAGGGTCCCCCTGAATAAGTCAGGTGTGCACTACACGCCGGAAGCGGCTACAAGGGTAGAGGAGTACGTGTGGAGTGCACATGTGGGTTTTTTTAGGTTAGAGAATTCCCTCCCTAGGCCCGACAAAATGCCTCCTGAGACGTGGCAAGGTAGGAGTAGGCAAAATGCAACAGGGAGTAACAATATTAATGCGCTAATAATAAACTGCAGGAGTGTCCATAGAAATGTCCCAGAACTGCTCTCATTAATAAATGGTCACAATGGCCATATAGTACTAGGGACAGAAAGTTGGCTGAAACCAGACGTAAACAGTAATGAAATCCTAAACTCAGATTGGAATGTATACCGCAGAGACAGGCTGGACAGTGAAGGGGGAGGCGTGTTTATAGTGATAAGAAGTGCAATAATATCGAAGGAAATTGACGGAGATCCAAAATGTGAAATAATTTGGGTGAAGGTCATGGTTAAAGCAGGCTCAGACATGGTAATTGGATGTCTCTATAGGCCCCCTGGCTCAGCAGCTGTTGTGGCTGAGCACCTGAGGGATAATTTGGAAAATATTTCGAGTAGATTTCCACACCATGTTATAGTTCTGGGTGGAGATTTTAATTTGCCGGATATAGACTGGGATACTCAAACGTTCATAATGGGTGGCAGGGACGAAGAATCCAGTGAAATTTTTTAAACTGCTTTATCTGAAAACTAACTCTAGCAGTTAAACAGAGAACCGACTCGTGGCGATAACATATTAGACCTTCTGGTGACAAACAGACCCGAACTATTTGAAACAGTTAATGCAGAGCAGGGAATCAGCGATCATAAAGCGGTTACTGCATCGATGATTTCAGCCGTAATTAGAAATATTAAAAAAGGTAGGAAGATTTTTCTGTTTAGCAAAAGTGACAAAAAGCAGATTACAGAGTACCTGATGGCTCAACATGAAAGTTTTGTCTCAAGTACAAATAGTGTTGAGGATCAGTGGGCAAAGTTCAAAACCATCGTACAACATGGGTTAGATGAGTATGTGCCAAGCAAGATCATAAGAGATGGAAAAGAGCCACCGTGGTACAACAACCGAGTTAAAAAACTGCTGCGGAAGCAAAGGGAACTTCACAGCAAACATAAACATAGCCAAAGCCTTGCAGACAAACAAAAATTATGCGAAGCGAAATGTAGTGTGAGGAGGGCTATGCAAGAGGCGTTCAATGAATTCGAAAGTAAAGTTCTATGTACTGACTTAGCAGAAAATCCTAAGAAATTTTAGTCTTATGTCAAAGCGGTAGGTGGATCAAAACAAAATGTCCAGACACTCTGTGACCAAAATGGTACTGAAACAGAGGATGACAGACTAAAGGCTGAAATACTAAATGTCTTTTTCCAAAGCTGTTTCACAGAGGAAGATTGCACTGTAGTTCCTTCTCTAGATTGTCGCACAGATGACAAAATGGTAGATATCGAAATAGATGACAGAGGGATAGAGAAACAATTAAAATCACTCGAAAGAGGAAAGGCCACTGGACCTGATGAGATACCAGTCTGATTTTACACAGAGTACGCGAAGCAACTTGCCCCCCTTCTTGCAGCGGTGTACCATAGGTACGCTCTTCTAGAGCGTAGCGTTCCAAAGGATTGAAAAAGGGCACACGTCATCCCCATTTTCAAGAAGGGACGTCGAACAGATGTGCAGAACTATAGACCTATATCTCTAACGTCGATCAGTTGTAGAATTTTGGAACACGTATTATGTTCAAGTATAATGACTTTTCTGGAGAATAGAAATCTACTCTGTAGGAATCAGCATGGGTTTCGAAAAAGACGGTCGTGTGAAACCCACCTCGCGCTATTCGTCCATGAGACTCAGAGGGCCATAGACATGGGTTCACAGGTAGATCCCATGTTTCTTGACTTCCGCAAGGCGTTCGATACAGTTCCCCACAGTCTTTTAATGAACAAAGTAAGAGCATATGGACTATCAGACCAATTGTGTGATTGGATTGAAGAGTTCCTAGATAACAGAATGCAGCATGTCATCCTCAATGGAGAGAAGTCTTCCGAAGTAAGAGTGATTTCAGGTGTGCCGCAGGGGAGTGTCGTAGGACCGTTGCTATTCACAATATACATAAATGACCTTGTGGATGACATCGGAAGTTCACTGAGGCTTTTTGCGGATGATGCTGTGGTATATCGAGAGGTTGTAACAATGGAAAATTGCACTGAAATGCCAGAGGATCTGCAGCGAATTGACGCATGGTGCAGGGAATGGCAATTGAATCTCAATGTAGACAAGTGTAATGTGCTGCGAATACATAGAAAGAAAGATCCCTTATCATTTAGCTACAAAATAGCTCGTCAGCAACTGGAAGCAGTTAATTCCATAAATTATCTGGGAGTATGCATTAGGAGTGATTTAAAATGGAATGATCATATAAAGTTAATCGTTGGTAAAGCAGATGCCAGACTGAGATTCATTGGAAGAATCCTAAGGAAATGCAATCCGTAAACAAAGGAAGTAGGTTACAGTACACTTGTTCGCCCGCTTGAATACTGCTCAGCAGTGTGAGATCCGTACCAGATAGGGTTGATAGAGAAGATCCAACGGAGAGCAGCGGAGATGATAGATAAACTGCAGTGGAAGACTCTGCAGGTGAGACGCTCTGTACGGGCTTTTGTTGAAGTTTCGAGAACATACCTTCACCGAGGAGTCAAGCAGTATATTGCTCCCTCCTACGTATATCTCACGAAGAGACCATGAGGATAAAATCAGAGAGATTAGAGCCCACACAGAAGCATACCGACAATCCTTCTTTCCATGAACAATACGAGACTGGAATAGAAAGGAGAACCGATAGAGGTACTCAAGGTACCCTCCGCCACACACCGTCAGGTGGCTATAGAGTATGGATGTAAATGTAGAATGTATGGCTAAATGAGCATGCAATTGAGAAGTGAAGTGAAAGGACTTCAATAACACTCAATAAAGCAATGAGTAGTATTCCTTCAGAAAATGGTAGTCCTTCCATTCATGCGTATTAGTTTCTGATAGAACATGATTAGGGCATATTGACACTTCACAACAGGAAGCACAAAACGGTTTGTAAATGTATTAGTGTCAGCTTAAACCATATCTAGAGAATACTTCGCCCATTTAGAATCAGACAGATGTAACTACATTTTTGCCACTTTTGAGTTGTTAGTACCGTAAGGTACACAGAATCAAGACCTACATTACAATCAAACAAGCGTAAATCTATCTTATGTGGTTTCCTTTTTAGTTGTCAACATACCTACATTTTACGAAAAATAGTAAGGATCAGACAGACAGAAGAGCTGATCAGTTTTTAGACTATTGGACACAGTGTTAATTTATGAAATGGAACAGCTCTTAGGTTTCTCTGATCCTAGCAGAACTGTTAGAAGTTGCTTTTCCCACTACTTCTCTTTAGAAGCGTTGTCACCATCGCTCTGTGACAACAATGAAATGCAACTTCCTGGCAAGGAAGATAAATACTGTTTCAGTTATGAATGGGTTTACGAGCAAGTAGGAGTGCTATGGAGTCCAGGGGAAGAAGGATGGTGAAAATGTGCCTGCAGAAGGAACAGAATTTAATGGTAACTTGTATTAGAACCTGTTTCTTAGTGTATATATTTCAGTAGTAAGTACTATAATAATGATGATGATGATGATGATGATAATAATAATAATAATAATAATAATAATAATAATCATTATTATCTTTCCTTTCTCAGACCTTAGGTCTGGTTCGGAATGAAAGTGACGCGGACCTTGATCAAGCGTCACTTCCTTTTAACTGTACGGTATATGTTACATTGCGTTTAGGAACTTTCGGGTAATTGAACATGTATCAATAATTACGGATTTCTGAAGTTGTATATATAAGTTTGGATGTAGCTGTATTGCATTGATGTACTGGTGGATATTGCGTGGTATGACTCCTGTAGTTGAAAGTATAATTGGTATAATGTCAACTTTATCCTGATGCCACATGTCCTTGACTTCCTCAGCCAGTTGGATGTATTTTTCAATTTTTTCTCCTGTTTTCTTCTGTATATTTGCTGTATTGGGTATGGATATTTCAATTAGTTGCGTTAATTTCTTCTTTTTATTGGTGAGTATGATGTCAGGTTTGTTATGTGGCGTTGTTTTATCTGTTATAATGGTTCTGTTCCAGTATAATTTGTATTCATCATTCTCCAGTACATTTTGTGGTGTATACTTGTATTATTATTATTATTATTATTATTATTATTTATATTCATAGTTGAGGAAGAAGGTGATGTGGAGATGCACAGGACATTCATTGGTTCAGATACAGATGATCCTTCCTATGAACCGGGCAACACTACAGATTCTGTTGAGTAGCCAAACATTTACTAGACACTATAGTAGTTGCAGTTAATTTTATTTTCCCTTCCTTTGAATACCTGTCATGTTACTGTTACAGACAGCAGTGTTGAACATGGAACGTCCCTTGTACAGAATGTCACAAAAACTGCTGAGGATACAACTAGTGCATAAGTAAATCATCACAATCAGGACACAGAAATTGCACATGGCAATGCTGGTATGACAATAGTAACAAAACAAGAAAACGAAAAAGGGTAGCAGTTAAAGAGGAATGGAAAAGAAATCAAAGAAAAATCAATCGATAGCATGGTACGGCATATATTTCTACGAAGAATTCTGAAATTCCTGCAAGAAATGTGAAGCCAAAAGCTTTCTCTAATGTCCATGACAGTGCACCAGTAAGTTTACTGAGCAAGACAGACAAAATATCCATAGAGCCTACTGGGATCTTGGATCAGTTGAGCCACAAAGGGAGTACCTAAATAAGATAGTGGAAGGAGGAGAGAAACGGAGTGTGGGGTCAAAATTGGATAACTCACGAAGGAAGAGGATCAAGAAATTTTACGTAATAAAGGGATCTGATGAGATTCAAGTGTGTATGCAGTTTTTCACAAGACATTTGACATTTCTGAAACCTATGTAAGGAATACAATTAAAAAAATAAAAATAAAAATAAAAAAAATAAAAAAAAAAGAGAAAGAAAGAAAGAAGAACATCATGTAATTGAGAAAGAGCGAAGATTACGTCATGAGCCAGATATAAAGAGAGCCGAAGAAAGTAAAGAGGCTATAAGGAAAGACATTAATAGTTTTCCTACCCTTCCTTCTCATTACAAGAGGAAAGAATGTCCAGCAGATTATTTACTGCTGATATGAGTATTAAGATAATGTATGAGTTATATTGGGAACAGCACTATGAGGAAGGAAAGACAGTCAAGAAATTGTGACTGTATAGGTAGATATTCACAAAGGAATTTAATCTGAAATTCCACATGTCACGAAAAGATGTGTGTGATAAATTTTTAAAGTCTTCACACCTTTTGGTTGGGGAAAAGGAAGACAAAGATTTTAAATGGAACAGGAAGAGCATTTGAAAAGGAAAGAAATGGCAAAAGAATTTAAGAACATTAAGAAAGAAAGTGCAAGAAAAGGCGAAACTTCGTTAGCTGAATTTGACTTACAAGCTGTGTTTTACTGCCCTAAAGTGACTGCAAAGGCAGTATTCTATAAAAGAAGGCTCTCCATGTACAATCTCACAGTTCTTAGTTTAGGAGAAAACAAAACCGATTGCTACATGTAGGACGAGACAACAGCAGAAAGAGGGTCCACAGGGGTGGCTTCATGTCTGAGGGATTTTTTTGAAAAATCATGCACAAGGAAAACCAAGAACCTCGTTTTCTGATACACGTGGGGGCCACAACAGCAGATAATGTCCAACATGAGCACTATGCATTTGCATACAGTGAATACACTGGACATTCAAACTATTGACCAATGCTTTTTTGAGCCTGGACAATCACAAATGGAAGTAGACTCAGCGCATGCGATCATCAAAAGAAAAAGTAAACATGTGAATGTTTCTGATCCCATTGGCTGGTATACAATTTTAAGAATGACCTCCAACAAGTACAGAGTGACAGAAATGGATAACACTAAAATTTTAGATTTTAACCGGCTTCAGAAGAAAATAATTCAGACTAGGAAAACTGCTGCGACTGGGGTAACTGTGAAATGGCTTAAGATTGTTTGGATGCAATATAGGAAAGATCAGACTGACATGATGCTTATCAAGTATTCCTACGATGATTGCGACTTTCAAGTTTTGCACACCATGAAAATACTTGGCCTAGGAAATTCTTTGAATTCAGGACCTGAAGACAATACTCTGTGCCCAGCATATGACAGTCCTCTCTGCATAATCAAAGAAAAGAAAAAAAGATGTTATAGATTTATGTAATAAGGGTATTATACCTCCCAGGTATCACACATTATATGAAGGACTCAATGCTGCTAATGATTTAGAAAATGTGGAAAACATGGAAGAATCACAGGAATAGATTTCATGTTTAGTCTCTGTTTTTGTCTCCATTATTATTGTTGCTAGTTCATCACTTCAGCTATTTCATGTAAACCACTAATTTTGGCTGTGTTTCATTAAAATGATTTTTTTTATGTTTGTTACATGAAGAATAAAAAACGAGAACATTATTTCTGTTACCTGTAAATTGTTTATTCAATGTTACTGCAGACAAATAATGCAAAGTGAAAATAATAATGGCTTTTATGAATTCTCCATCACAGACTGATGATAAACTTCCTGAAAAACAGTTCTCTTGCTTATAGTACTCACTGAAAGCACTGACACACATTCCCATAGCTTGTTTCATGTAATCTGTATTTATAAAGACATTATTAACACAACTGCAGCAATCCTTAATATGCTACCACTTAAAGCTGCATATTATTTGTTTGATGTTCATGTGCGACTGGATTCGTGATTTCCTGTCAGGAAGGTCGCAGTTCGTAGTAATAGACGGCAAATCATCAAGTAAAACTGAATTGATATCAGATGTTCCCCAGGGAAGTGTCCTGGGACCTCTGCTGTTCCTGATCTATATAAATGACCTGGGTGACAATCTGAGCAGTTCTCTTAGGTTGTTCGCAGATGATGCTGTAATTTACCATCTAGTAAGGTCATCCGAAGACCAGTATCAGTTGCAAAGCAATTTAGAAAAGATTGCTGTATGGTGTGGCAGGTGGCAGTTGACGCTAAATAATGAAAAGTGTGAGGTGATCCACATGAGTTCCAAAATAAATCCGTTGGAATTCGATTACTCGATAAATAGTACAATTCTCAAGGCTGTCAATTCAACTAAGTACCTGGGTGTTAAAATTACGAACAACTTCAGTTGGAAAGACCATATAGATAATGTTGTGGGCAAGGCGAGCCAAATGTTGCGTTTCATTGGCAGGACACTTAGAAGATGAAAGAGTCCACTAAAGAGACAGATTACACTACACTTGTTCATCCTCTGTTAGACTATTGCTGCGCGGTGTGGGATCCTTACCAGGTGGTATTAACGGAGGACATCAAAAGGGTGCAAAAAAAGGGCAGCTCTTTTTGTATTATCACGTAATAGGGGAAGTGTGTGGCAGATATGATACGTGAGTTGGGATAGAAGTCATTAAAGCAAAGACGTTTTTCGTCGCGGCGAGATCTATTTACGAAATTTCAGTCACCAACTTTCTCTTCCGAATGCGAAAATATTTTGTTGAGCCCAACCTACATAGGTAGGAATGATCATCAAAATAAAATAAGAGAAATCAGAGCTCGAACAGAAAGGTTTAGGTGTTCGTTTTTCCCGCGCGCTGTTCGTGAGTGGAATGGTAGAGAGATAGTACAATTGTGGTTTGATGAACCCTCTGCCAAGTACTTAAATATGAATTGCGGAGTAATCATATAGATGTAGATGTTATACAGCAGCAGCCATTAAGTTAAGGATTGGACAAATGTAACTACGTGCATAATTTCATTAAATATTTAATTAGTGTCCACCAAGTGACTAGAATATGTAACACTTAGTAGAAAACAACAGTCAACTAAGTATGCTTTTTATTTACTGTACAAAGGTTTGTGAAAAACTATTAGAAAGTACTCAGTTTTTGGGACAAAACCCTTAAATCAAATTATCTCAAAAAAAATGTTTTTGGAGCTACATTTCTTTGATCCTAAATGGGGGACTTAATGTATTGCCATATTTGGCAAATGTACATGTAATATTCTTCTAACTTTATATTACATAAGGCTGTCATCGAATGTTAACTACTGTCTCATTTTACATGGCTAGTGGATTATTAAGTGATTATTAACCGACAACAATACATGAAACTGTGTGCAGACACTATACATAAGTGTCTGTGTGTATCATATTTTTGGCAACAGTAATATAAATTAAAATCAGGATAACATGGCTGTGGGGAGAGAGAACTTTGAAAGATTAGTTTAATATATTTCCATTTAACTTATTACTACAATAAAACAGGACAAAATAAAGAGGCTCATTACAATGTGAAAAGTATTTTGAGCAAATAGTGATTTTTCAGGATCTTATAAACTGCAAGCAAGGGGTGAGTGGGACATGTTACAAACGAATAATGTCAGCCCACCCTTAACTCTGTTGCAACTAAGGTCACCTGTCCTGGGTAGAGACTACGTAACAGAACAGTGGTTTTTAAGTGAGTTCTGCAGGAACCTAGTTCAGAAACAGGCACTGTGCTGGAGTTTAAGTTGCTTTATATGAGTTATCAGTCCATTGAATTGTAAATATATGTGTACATACTCCCCAAGCCACCACATAACAGAGTACCATGTACCACTACTAGTCATTCCCTTTCTCGCTGCACTTGCAAGTATAGCATGAGAAAACCAGTAACTATATGCCTCTGTACTAGCCCCAATTCCTCTTAGGTTGGTTAACTGATTTGGGAGAGGGTTCCAAACAGCATGGACATCAGTCCCATTGGATTAGGGAAGGATGGAAAAGGAAGTCGGCCACGCCATTTCAAAGGAGCCATCCTGGCATTTGCCTGATGCGATTCAGGGGAAATCTTGGAGAGAGAGAGAGAGAGAGAGAGAGAGAGAGAGAGAGAGAGAGAGAAAGAAGAAGGGATGCCAGACACGGGTTTGAACCATTGTTCCAAAAGCAAGTCCAGTGTGCTAACCAATGCGCCACCTCGCTTGGTCCCAATTTCTCTTACTTTGTGGTCCTTATGCAAATTATACACTGGCAGCAGTAGAATCATTCTGCAATCAGCTTCACATGCATTTTTCTCTACATTTTCTCAATAGTGCTCTGAGCAAAGAACATCGTCTTCCTTCTAGTGATTCCCCCATTAACAGATCTAGCTGCCCACCTCTGAATTGCTTCAACATCTTCCTTTAACCCAAGCTGATAGGGATCACAAAGACTAACAGTACTCAAGAATGGCTCCCATTAATGTTCTACACGGGGTCTCCTATACAGATGAATCTACTTTTCCTAAAATTCTCCCAAGAAAGCAAAGTCTACCATTGCCTTCCCTTACATGCTCATTCCATTTCAAACTGTTTTGCAATGTTATGCCTAAGTATCTAACCGACATGATTGTCAAGCAGCAGACTACATGCTTTATTCGACAATTCCATTGGCAGTCCTTACGATACCCTTGTCTCTGATGAGCACTCACCACCAAGGACAATGTACTGGGCTCTATTACTAAGTAATGTTTTGAGCCACTCGTATATCTGGAAACCTATTCTTTATGCTTGTACCTTCATTAACAGTCTGCAGTGGTATACTATTTCAATCTCTTTCCAGAAATCTCCCAATATGGAATTTGCCTGTGCCCTTCATCCACATGTAGTAGGATATCATGTGAGAAAAGAGCAAGCCGTGTTTCCCATGAGCAACACTTTCCAAATCCATGTCAATTTTTGGACAGCAGCTCTTCTGTCTCAAGGAAATTAATTACATTTCAACTCAAAATATGTTCAAGGATTCTGCAGTAAGTCAACATTAAGGATACTAGTCTAAGTTTGCAGGTACGTTCTTTTACCCTTCGTATATATGTTAGTCAAGGTGCTTTTTCCCAGCTGCTTATGACTTTGCACTGGGTGAAAGATTCACAATAAAAACAAGCTAATTAAGGGACCAGTGCCGTAGAGTACTCTCTGTAAAACTGAAGTGGGATTCCATTCAGACATGGTGACTTATTTGTTTTCAATTCTTTCAGTTCCTTCTCTACACCAAAGAGCTATTATTATGTCCTCCATACAGGCGTCTGCGCAACAGTCAAGTGACATTATATTTGTACAATCTTCCTATGTGAATGATTTCTTTAATGTGAAATTTAATACATCAGCTTTCCTTTTACTGTCTTCTATTGTCACACCAGACTGGATAGAAACCTTCGACCTACTTAGCGAATTTATGGAGGAGCAGAATTTTCTCCAGTTATCAGCCAGATCTTTAGTGACGGTATGACGGTGATAGATAATGTATTTTATGTGCATCAATCTTTTACAGATGCACAAATTCCTAACAACTTTTGCCTGTCATTTCTGCTTTCTTTCTTGAACCGAGAGTGCAAGAGTCTCTGTTTCCTCAGCATTTTCCGAATTTTGATATAAAAGCATGGTGAATTTTTTCTAACCCTAACCCACTTACTCAGCACATATTATCCCAGAGTGTGAATTACAACCTGTTTAAACTAGCAAAAATACTCTCCTAGCCATCTTGATGGATTTATTGACTTTAATAACCATTGTCACTATGATGACATCATGATCTCTGATCCCTGTCCCTACAATGAGTGTGATGATAATATCGGGCCTGTTTGTAGCTACAAGGTCTTAAATATTTCCATTGCATGTGGGCAGTTGAACTAAGCTGCTCAAGACAGTTTTCAGAAAACTTTGTTTAAAAGTGCTTCACAAGACTGGCTGCCAGTACCAGCTGCAATGAATACATAGATTTGCCTGTCTGTAGTCAGTAGGTTAGAATGGAATTATGGCAGCCATCTTTCAGTGAAGGTTCTCCCCCCTCCCTACCCCACCCCCATTCTTTCCCTATTTGCCATGGAGTTGTGCAAATGTCAGGAGGAGAAAATTAGTTGGGCTATTGGGTTCCTATATGAGGACATCAACATCTGTGGCACTATCTTCGCGGCTGAATAGTGTCTCTGGTCTGTCATCCAATGGTTTCAATCTTATTTTCTTCAGTTTTGGTAAAACTTGTTCTTTATTTAGAGGTGATGGTGTTTGTATGGTCAAGGATGCTGACCTTTTTCCTTCTTGATGATGAATATTTTCATCTGTAAGACACATTGGTTTCAGAGCATTTTGGGATTCAGGGGAAGTTGTCCCTTTGCAGGTGTAGCTGCAAGTACATGTGTTTACATCCGACTGATATCAGTGTTAGTGTTTAAAAACTCTTGGCGATCGGTTTTTGAAGAGTTATTTGCAAAGAATGTGCACCATACTGGAGGTTGTATTACCTTTAAGGCTTTCTTAGCCTCATCATACTACATGATCAGGGCTTTTACTCCTATCCATAAGCATGCAGACTACCTTGACGAAGGATATATGCCAAGCATTAAAAATATTTTGAATGGGCAACGATAAATTTATTTCACAAGTTCCAGTCACTGGTGAATTTACCTGTGGCAGAAATAACAACAGTTGCAACTTGCACACATTGATAGCTCAAAATTTCAACACTGCTTTGGTCTACTATAATTGTTAATCAGTTTATTAGTACAGTTATTATAAACAAGTGACTTATGAGATCAAAGTGTATGTATTTAATGTAGGACCTACTGAATTGTCGAATTTATTTGCAGAATGTGCCTTTGGTAATAAGGAGTGGAATATTTTTTGGACAGGATGGATCCTTGGCAATAATGCATTATGTCAATGAAATCTACCCCTAGGTGTTGGATCAAGTGTGGCACTGTTGTTTACCAAAGTCACTTGACTCTCTTCTCATCTATCCTTTTTCAGGGTGGTTAACTGAAGTGTCCAAACAAGGTAGGTACAGCTTATTCATATTTTAAATACTTATGCATACATTAAAGAAAAATGTATGCAAAAGTTACAGCAAATGTCTACTTAGTATAGTGCAATTTTTAAAAACTGTATAAGTAAATTAAAATAAAATAATAATTTACAGGAATGCTGTCACCAGCATTTTTCCCATTTTCTTAGAGACTTCAACAGTTGTAGCACAAAAGTTATTGGCACCGAGTTCTTGTTAAGGAAACGTCCTGTTTTTGTATATACCAGAACACTGACTCACAAGATTTGAAACTAATGACACACAGAAACAGCAATAAAAAAGGCTAAGAGGTAGTTTTTTTTTTTTTTTTTTTTTTTTTTTTTTTTTTTTTTTTTTTTTTTTTTTTTTTGCACCCAACAAAGTCCAAAGAGGAAGATGTAAATGGCCAAAACCAAGAGCCAAAGCCAGAACAGATGCTTCCAATGATAATAGTTCACACAACTTGAAAACAATAAAAGTGAAAGCATTTCAGTCAATTACACCATCCAAGGACTGAAATTTATACTGTTATTGCATACACGATTGCTACCTTACTTAGACTGTGAGGTCATAAACATTTCTTGGTAGAAAACATGTCTGTTTGCCAGTGACATATGCCCTGTACAATTACTTAAAAAAATTACTCACTGAATATTGTGAAGTATTTGCAGTTAACATTTTGACTGTAATGTTATTTTAAGTACACCATGAACTTGTGTTTTCAAGATAACCACTGGTGATAGATATTCAACTATCTTGCCTGACAACAGAATGAAGCACCCAGAAGAAATGGCCAGATGTTAATGAAGCTTAGTGCACACATCCACCAAAGTCACAAATGTAAATGATTAAAGTCACAATTCTCTGACAGGCAGAAAGGTCACAACAGTATTTTAGTGCTGTTCATGTTTAGTGTTGTTAGCAGGACCGGTAGAGTATATGAGGGGTGTCAACCATGTGAGATGCTGAGTGATCACTGAAGGACACAGATGCTGCATACTCAAGTGAAACAGTGATGTCAGCACCTAATGAGATTGAAAGGGGCCTCATTCTGGGTATTCATGTAGTTGGCTGGTCAAATTATGGAATGTCTGTATTTGTGAGGTACTTGGATATGACAGTGACTCAGTGTTTGATGGCATGGGAATGTGAGTGCAGGCATAATCGTTGTCCATGTCCTGGCCAATCACCTCTGAGCATGATAATGGAGCAACACTGTATTGTGCATCAAGCTCATCATAACTTCTTCATATCTGAGAACAAGTAATGAACTCCCTGCAACATTCTGTGTCATCCCACACTATTGGTTGGAGACTAACAGCAGCAGGACATGGGAATTATCATCCCATACAAAGGCTGCAGTTAACACAAGAGAAACAGCTGTGCTTGGAGTGCTGCTGGGACCAGAAAGCATGGACAGCTGATGAATGGTGTCAGATTGTGTTCAGTGATGAATCCTGGTTCTGCACTAATCCAGATGACCATGACTGATAAATACGGTGGCGACCTTGTGGGAGGTCTCATTCTTCCAATGTTTTGAAGAGGTAAAGCAGTGTTACTCCTGGTGTGACAATGTGGGGAGGCATCAGGTATGGCTTCAGGACATAGATGGTATTGACTGACGGAATTCTGATGGCACAATGGTATGTCCTGCACATCCTGTGTCCTCAAGTGCTATCTCACATACGACAGTGTTGGGGCATCCTTTTTCACCAAGACACTGCTCGTCGACACACGGCCCATGTCTCTATGAACTTTCTGCGTGATGCTTAGGTGCTTCAGTGGACAGCAAGATCCCCAGGTCTCTCCTCAATAGAAAGTGTTGGACCAGCTCGAATGTCAAAACTGTCCCTGTGCCAATATCCAGGATACCTATGACCTGGTAGAACAGTTGTGGGCCAGCTTGTATTACGAGAGGGTAGAATGGCTTTATGACACCCTTCCCCACCAAATTAGTGCACGCATCCAAGCCAGACAGACTACAACATCTTGCTAGCAAGTACTGCCCATTTCTTTGTAAAATTGGTGCAATTTTGCACTCCCTACAACAACGTCACATACCCTCTCAACCCATTAAGTTTCATTTCATTGTCCCTTTCTGGTGCTTCATATCTCTATTAGGCAGGGTACGAGGGCTATGCTGAAAGTTTTTAGCAGAACATGTGAAAAAAATTTATTTGCAAAAAAAAAGGTTTACAACTTTTCAAAATACTCTCCATTAGCATGTATACATTTTTCCATTCTCTGAAACCATTTAGATAATGTGTCAGCCCAAGCTTCTTTTCGGATTTCACTTAGTGCACTCTTGTACGCTGCAATGGCCTCTTCATCTAATGAAAACCGCTGCCCTCGAAGTTTTTCCTTGGTCTTCGGGAACAGAAAGAAGTCACAGGGGGCCAGGTCAGGCGAATAGGGGGGATGGGGGTAACACTTGCACTTTTTCCTTCTCCAGAAAGTCCATCATTCTGGCAGCCCTGTGCGCAGATGCATTGTCGTGATGCAGTGGATGGTGCCCACTCTTGGACTTTGGATGCTGTGACTTCCATGTGGTGATGACTTTTGGAAGACAATCGTTCACGTACCATTCAGCATTGACTGTACGACATGTGCCAAAGCTCACAGAGGTGAGATGCCCGATCTTTGTGAAAAAAGTTGCCACCATCTTTTTTACAGAGCTCCGACTTTGTCGAACTTTTGTGGGTGGTTCCTACCCTGGAAAGCACCACACAGAAGACTGTCTCTTCGTTTCAGGGTCATAATGGTAGACCCACGTTTCATCACCTGTGACAATATTTTAGGTGTCTTAGGACTTCCCTCCATTGAATTTTTTGAGCATGAAACGACACCAGTCCACTCTCACCTCCTTTTGGCTTTCTGTCAGGGAATGTGGCAACCAATGGGCACAGGTTCATCTTCAATTGACTGCCGACCCCTCGAAAACTCGCGAAACCAATTTCCAACTGTGGCCCTAAAAGGGGAAGCTACGCCAAAAACATGCAGCAAAGAAGAATGGCATTCTTTGCCACTTAAACCCTTTTTATAATCGTAAAACATCATGGTGCGAAAGTCGCGGTGCGACAGCTCTATCCTGCACCGTCTCTGACTCAGCACTGCCTGTGCTTTCTTACCGCGCTATGGGGGGATCACTGCTAGCCAGGGGCTGCGTGCGCACGTCCCAAGATCGAAAAACATTGCTCTTTCGAATGAAAACAGCCCCATTGTCCTCCGCCTTACGGTTTACGGGCTGCTAAAAACTTTCGGCAAAGCACTTGTATATGACTTAATTTCACTGTTAACTTGAGTGATAAGTAAAGTGAGAACTTGAACTTTCAACATGCAGAAACATTCATGCCATCAATGCACCTACTGCACTTTACAAACTAATGCCACATAGAATTTCAAATTTCTGTCTTTTGGTAGTATCCCAAATCAGCAGAGCAGATATGTTTCTCCCATCTATTGCTGTTAAATGAAGTATTTGTAACTTTTATATGTTTCAGCCTGTCTGCTATCTGCACTACACATCACACTGGTGATAAGCAAGCACTTAATTCATGTTTGTAATAAGAGTCTTTGCTAAATGCCATTGTTATTGTTTTGAGATGAGGTTTTAAGGCAATACTCAGTCACAATAAACAGATATAAGCTAACACAGGAAACAGTAAAGCAAATTAATTGACATACGCATAAGAAAATGACCCAACACCAACATTCAGCGTAGCAGTGAGACAATGCGGTACTCTTCCAGTCATCTGATATTCCCCTCAGATGAGCATAATACACAATTTCATATCACTAGATTACAGTCTTGCTAACTAGCAAAATTTCTCACAAATACAATGCTTACAATATATAAATACTGTACTTTTTACAGCAAAAAATTATACCAAATACAAAACTACTTCTGTTAGATGACTGGTAGTATTTCACACTGTCTTTGTATTTAAAACATAAAGAATCACAGGATGATTCGTATAAAACATCATACCATGCACTTTCAATTTTTCTATGCAATAAAAATATTGAGTGAAGGTGATAGGGCAGAAAATTAATGTGAATTACCATGCTAGATAGTAGTACCAGATGAGCATATTAGGCACATATCAGTTAACAGACGAATAAGCATGCAGAACACCTCCAGTAATTATGTATATGAAAGCTAGCAGAACACCATTTCACACATCAAGGAAGTCCCAATCTCATGGCTGCACTCAACACAAAAGCGGGTACTTTCTGAGTTGGTACAACTTTTGTAAGTCCAATTAAACAAAAATTATGGTAGAATCTTCTTTTTTTAGTACTCATACCACCAAAAATGATTCAGTTTTATACCAATCAACCTGTATTAACTACAGTGTGTCTACTAAACTTTCAGATAGTCAAAAGATCTACCAATCACACAGCCGAGAGAAATGTTGCGACTACTACCGATACGTTTAACATTGTGCCACGCCTCTGGGATCACACCTTTGGATATGAGAAGAGGCAGGCCCCAGCCAGCCAAATCCAGAAGCGATGGTGTTGATTTCGACCTGTTTCCAGCAGCAATAAGGCGCCAATTTGATATCGTCACCATGGCCTTCGTCCAGACAGCAGCAACTCTCCAGCATTACGTCAGACCTGAGGAGTCCCAGCGACAATCGCTGCACCCCACAATGGGAACTGTGGTCACTATTTATAATTACAATTCTTTTTCACAGAAAACTTGCTGTGGATATGTAACAACTATTTTTGCATTATAATTACGTATTATGGATATTAGTCCATCTGGATTATATTTTAAATAATGGAAGGTGTAAAGGTAGACTTTTTAATGCCTCAACTAAATATTGAGTTGTTACCTTTGCTCCTTTCATTATTTGTACTGTATCAGGACTTTTAATTAAAATGTGAATTATCTTTTAGTAGCACACCACAATTTACTAAATTTTTAGAAGGTGATGTACACTTTATGTACAAACAATTCTGCTTATGTTTATTCTAAGATGTTTTACCACAGTTGTGGCGGGTCATTCCATGACAAACAACACACTTTAAATAAAAATTTGAGCTCACCCTCTTAGATTTTGCTGAAAGTTGGTATACTTATAGTGGATGCTGAAACTAAGGAAAATACCAAATTTCAATTTTTTTACCTCAAACCATACCAGAAATATGGTCATGTAAACTTCTCAAAAAGTGGCCAAAAATGTGTGAATGGACTTTTGTTAAAGTGCCCTACGATCTTCCCTAATTGAGCTAGAGAGCTGGTAAAGGTGTCATTTTACAGCATTTTTCATGCTCTTTCCAGTGATATACAACAAAACATAGCTTCTAATTAACGATGTTTTTTCAAAATACTAATTAATATTTTGATTTAATTTTTTTCCAAAAAGTACATAATTCAAAATTTAAAATATTTCTATAACTACTTCATACTGATATAAATCACATGGCAAAATATAAATGTGGGATGATGATGGGTTCATTGTTTAAAAAAATTATTCCGGACTCTTGTTTTTCACTAACAGCCATAGTTTGACCAAACTGACCTTTAACAAACACGAATTTCATTAAAATATACTGAAAGGTAAGTAAAAAAGTACTACAAATATCAAAATATCACCTTCTTGAAACAAAATTAAACAATATTCTCTATAATTGATGCTTATTTCTTTAGTTTCCTACAGTTTAAACTATTAGTCTATTTACTGGCAAAACGAAATGTTGAGTGTGGGACCTACAGCTAAGATTTAAATAAGGTGTGAAAAACTTCTGGCCCAAAACTGCACATTTCATTAGCACAGACTTTAGCCATGTATGAAGGCTGAGCTTGCTTGTATTCCTGTCTATGTATGCAGCATGCTGTGAACAAGTTGAAACAAGCACAGCACTTGATGTCTGTACAATCAATCAGTGACTGGAGCCATTGTTGAGAGGATATAAAACTGTCACCTTCTATGGCTTAGTGTGCCTACAGCGTTATTGTGCATTGGGGTTTTAGAGCAAATCAATTGTTACCTCTGTGTTGACCAGTTTGTATCTAGTATATTTAATAGTTCATTTACAAGTAAATCTATAAATTGAAGGAGATAAGTGGTTTTTGTAGCAATATGGAACCAAGTAAAAAGTGCAGTGCTGTAAAAGTGCAGTGTTGTAATCCACTGAAGAATTCAAATAATTTTATTACAGACAGAAAAAAATTGAGAAATGTCACAGCAGGGATGCCCAAATTATTTTCACAAATACCTAGTGATGGCAAGATTTGTGATAAATGTAGGAAAGATGTAACCACATTGAAAAACACACCAGAGTCCATCATTGATAAAAGTGTTGAAGAAGATTCTTCTGGATCAGGGATAATCATCCCAGACCAAGACCCTGACTTCACTGCAACTTCAGTGGTTGTTAAAACACTTAACACATCACTTCAACAACTAGGCGAGTCCCCAATTGATAAGAAAAAAGTAACATCTAGGTGTTACGCCAAATCAAAAGTGAAAAAAAGCTCACCAGTGACACTTAAACTTTTTGTTGCTGCTGAAACTACTTCTTCAGATACTGATACATCTGTCCTTCAAAATCTCAAAACAAACTTTAATAATTCTATAAGTAGAGCAAAAAAACTAATGATTCTTACAAGTATACCTGAAAAGTGGAGGGTCAGGAAAATAATGAGAGAATTTAATGCTCCTAATTACATTGTTCGGCAGTCCAAAAAAATTTTGAAAGAGAAAGGATTCATGGAAGGCCCAAACCCAAAACCAGGGAAGTGTTTACCAACAGAAACTGTCAAAACTGTACATTCTTTTTATGAAAATGATGAAGTTAGCCGGGCAATGCCATGTATTAAAGATTGTGTGACAACTACAGAAACAAGTGGAAGTAAAACAAAAATATCAAAAAGACTTTTTTGTGCAACCTTAAAGAAGCTTACAAACATTTTGAAGACAAGTTTCCTAACATAAAAATGGGTTTCTCTAAATTTGCTGGGTTCAGACTGAAACATTGTGTATTTGCCGGCTGGAGTGGCACACACACTGTGTGTGCACAACTCACCAATACATTCAATTAATGATAGGTAATGCCAAACTAAATACAGTAACAAACAGCAGCTTAAACAATTATAAAGCAGTGCATTGCAAAAATGCGTTGTAACCCATCAACAGTTGATTGCAACATGGGAAACTGTGAATATTGTCCAGGAGAAACTGTCATACGTAAAATTTTACAAGACTCTTTTGATGAAAACTTAACTGAACAATTTCAGTTCCGACAGTGGATGTCAGTTGACCGCTGTAATCTGGAAATTGTTCAGAAAACTTCTGAAGAATTCATAGATTTATTTTGTAGCAAGATGTCTACTTTGATTCAGCATGACTTCATTGCCAAGCAACAAAGAACATTCCTCAACTCCACAAGAGAAAACCCTATGGAATCTGAAATTGTTGTCATATGTGATTTTTTGGAAAATTATAGTATAGTTCTACAGGATGAAGCTTAGAGTTGCCACTGGACAAGTCAACAGATTACCATTCATCCTTTGGTTATATATTACAAACAGGAAGACAAAATTGAGCATCCGAGCTTTGTCATTGTTTCCAATTGCCCGCAGCACAATACAGTTGCAGTTTATGCCTTTCAAAAGAAGCTTATTTCTTATCGAACAAATAAATTTCAAAAGCTTCAAAAAAAGATATTGTTATTGTTGTTGTTGTTGTTGATGATGTGGTCTTCAGTCCTGAGACTGGTTTGATCCAGCTCTTCATGCTACTCTATCCTGTGCAAGCTTCTTCATCTCCCAGTACCTACTGCAACCTACATCCTTCTGAATCTGCTTGGTGTATTCATCTCTTGGTCTCCCTCTACGATTTTTACCCTCCCCGCTGCCCTCCAATACTAAATTGGTGATCCCTTGAAGCCTCAGCACATGTCCTACCAACCGATCCCTTCTTCTAGTCAAGTTGTGCCACAAACTCCTCTTCTCCCCAATTCTATTCAATACCTCCTCATTAGTTATGTGATCTGCCCATCTAATCTTCAGCATACTTCTGTAGCACCACATTCCAAAAGCTTCTATTGTCTTCTTGTCTAAACTATTTATCGTCCATGTTTCACTTCCATACATGGCTACACTCTATGCAAATACTTTCAGAAACGACTTCCTGACAATTAAATCTATACTCAGGTTAACAAATTTCTCTCCTTCAGAAACACTTTCCTTGCCATTGCCAGTCTACATTTTATATCCTCTCTACTTCGACCGTCATCAGTTATTTTGCTCCCCAAATAGCAAAACTCCTTTACTACTTTAAGTGTCTCATTTCCTAATCTAATACCCTCAGCATCACCTGACCTAATTCGACTACATTCCATTATCCTTGTTTTGCTTTTGTTGATGTTCATCTTATATCCTCCCTTCGAGATACTATCCATTCCGTTCAACTGCTCTTCCAAGTCCTTTGCTGTCTCTGACAGAATTACAATGTCATCGGCGAACCTCAAAGTTTTTATTTCTTCTCCATGGATTTTAATACCTACTCCAAATTTTTCTTTTGTTTCCTTCACTGCTTGCTCAATATACAGATTGAATAACATCGGGGAGAGGCTACAACCCTGTCTCACTCCCTTCCCAACCACTGCTTCCCTTTCATGCCCCTCAACTCCTATAACTGCCATTTGGTTTCTATACAAATTGTAAATAGCCTTTCACTCCCTATATTTTACCCCTGCCACCTTCAGAATTTCAAGGAGAGTATTCCAGTCAACACTTTCAAAAGCTTTCTCTAAGTCTACAAATGCTAGAAATGTAGGTTTGCCTTTCCTTAATCTATCTTCTAAGAGAAGTCGTAGGGTCAGTATTGCCTCACGTGTTCCAACATTTCTACCGAATCCAAACTGATCTTCCCCAAGGTCGGCTTCTACTACTTTTTCCATTCGTCTGTAAATAATTTGCATTAGTATTTTGCATCCGTGACTTATTAAACTGATAGTTCGGTAATTTTCACATCTGTCAACACCTGCTTTCTTTGGGATTGGAATTATTATATTCTTCTTGAAGTCTGAGGGTATTTCGCCTGTCTCATACATCTTGCTCACCAGATGGTAGAGTTTTGTCAGGACTGGCTCTCCCAAGGCCATCAGTAGTTCTAATGGAATGATGTCTACTCCCGGGGCCTTGTTTCGACTCAGGTCTTTCAGTGCTCTGTCAATCTCTTCATGCAGTATCATATCTCCCATTTCATCTTCATCTACATCCTCTTCCATTTCCATAATATTGCCCTCAGGAATATCGCCCTTGTATAGACCCTATATATGCTCCTTCCACCTTTCTGCTTCCCTTCTTTGCTTAGAACTAGGTTTCCATCTGAGCTCTTGATATTCATGCAAGTGGTTCTCCTTTCTCCAAAGGTCTCTTTAATTTTCCTGTAGACAGTATCTATCTTACCCCTAGTGAGATAAGCCTCTACATACTTACATTTGTCCTCTAGCCATCTCTGCTTAGCCATTTTGCACTTGCTGTTGATCTCATTTTTGAGACGTTTGTATTCCTTTTTGCCTGCTTCATTTATTGCATTTTTACATTTTCTCCTTTCATCAATTAAATTCAATATTTCTTCAGTTACCCAAGGATTTCTACTAGCCCTTGTCTTTTTACCTACTTGATCCTCTGCTGCCTTCACTATTTCATCCCTCAGAGCTACCCATTCTTCTTCTACTGTACTTCTTTCCCCCATTTCTGTCAATTGTTCCCTTATGCTCTCCCTGAAACTCTGTACAACCCCTGGTTTAGTCAGTTTATCCAGATCCCATCTCCTTAAATTCCCACCTTTTTTCAGTTTCTTCAGTTTTAATCTATAGTTCACAACCAATAGATTGCGGTCAGAGTCCGCATCTGCCGCTGGAAATGTCTTACAATTTAAAACCTGGTTCCTAAACCTCTGTCTTACCATTATATAATCTACCTGAAATCTGTCAGTATCTCCAGGCTTCTTCCATGTATACCAGTACTATTATTCTGATTGTTCTGCTGCTCAGTACAAAAATAAGAAAAACTTCCTGAACCTTTGCCTTCATGAGGAAGACTTCAACATAAAAGCTGAGTGGCACTTTTCAGCCACAGCACATGGGAAAGGGCCTTGTGATGGAGTAGGGGGTTCAGTTAACAGACTGGCAGCTCGAGTAAGTTTGCCAAGGCCATACCAAAATCAGATCCAAACCCCACGAGATCTATGTGAGTGAGCAGTAGATAATATCACAAACATTGATTTTGCGTATTCCACTCAAGAAGACTATGCTGCTTCAGAAATATTATTAAAAAGCCAGCTTGGAGAGGCATTGACAATCAAAGGAACACAGCAATTTCATTCTTTCATTCCCAACACAACATCAAAAGTAACAGTCAAATACTTTTCAGGTTATGTGCAGAGTTAGGAGAGGGAAGTAATTACCTCACCAGACAAACTGAAGTTACAATATGTATCAGGCTATGTCACCACTGTATATGGCAGAAAATGGTGGCTTGGGTACATTTTAGAAAAAACAAAGAACTTGATGAAGTGAAAATAACTTTTCTTCATCCATGTAGACCAGCTAAGTCATTCTCGTATCCTGCACATGGAGATGTCCTGTGGGTGTCAATAGTGGATGTTCTTACAAAAGCAAATCCATTTGCTCCAACAGGGAGAACATACATTCTTAATGAAAGTGATGTAAACTAAACCCAGTCGGCTTTATTAAAATGTAATCTGTGAAGTTCCCAGACAATTTATTGGGAAACTGCTTTCAACTCAAAACTTAATTTTTGTCTCAGGTTAGTGTTAATGTATATTTGATAGAAAGTTGTTTCAAAATTACTGTTAGTATCTATTGTGTTAAATTTAGCTATGTATAGATACCTGTTACTCAAAAACAAGCATTATGTATTTAATTTTTTTAATAGTTTAATTCCAAACATCATGGACCAGAACTATTATGTAAATACTTGTACTTTTTCATACTTTATTTCAGTTTGTAGTTAAATGCTCAAACTTTTTTGTTTTATCAGTTAATATACTGTTAGTTAAGCTGTATGAAATTAAAATAAGCAATCAATTATAAAATATGCTGATTAGTTTTGATACTTCCAATACTTTTTTTACTTAACTTTCAGTATATTTTAATGAAATTCCTGTTTGTTAAAGGTCAGTGTGGTCAAACCACGGCTGTTAGTGAAAAACAAGAGTCCGGAATAATTTTTTTTAACAATAAACCCATTATTATCCCACATTTATATTTTGCCATGTGATTTACAACAGTATGAAGTAGTTGTGGAAATATTTTGAAAATTTTCAATTATTTACTTTTTGTAAAAAACATTAAATCAAAATATTAAATAGTATTTTGAAAAAGGTTATTAATTAGAAGCTATGTTTTGTTGTATATCTCTGGAAAGAGCATGCAAAATGACACCTTTCCCAGCTCTCTAGCTCAATTAGAGCAGCTCCTAGGGAAATTTTAAAAAAGTCCATTCACACGTTTTTGGCTGGTTTTTGAAACGTTTACATAGCCATATTTCAGGAATGGTTTGAGATAAAAAAAATTGAAATTTGGAATTTTTCTTAGTCTCAGCACCCACTATAAGCATACTAAACTTTAGAAAAATCTAAAATGGTGAGGTAAAATAGGTGTGTTGATTTAACATGGAATGACCCTGGCACTGTTAACGGTTATTTTTATTATTTATTCTGAAAATGTCAATATTTCTTAATACTATTACATACTGTATGGCATGGTGAACACACTATGAATCTATATAACTTAAGATTGTGACAATGACACGAACAATTAGAAAACTGTCTAAAAGTAAAAACAGTGTGCAATAGTACCAACAAATTTGAGTATCAATTTCAGAATTAATATAAAAAATACTCACAGGTAATAAACTAGCAGTGATAAGAGGTTTTCAGACCCAACTTCCAAAAATTATTATATGCAATACGTGAGGAAAAGGATCGAGAAAGTTACAGCTAATCAAAACAGTGATTTACCAATTTTATATTTCACATATTGCAACCATCTATTTCTTAGTTAACACTCCCTTTTCTCAATCTACTCAGTGTTACATACATACATGTGCTCCACCACAAGCCATACTACTCAACTGCCAAAGCCATGAAATTTATGATACAAGAAAGCACAATAACATTTTTTACAACTGTAACTATCGCTGTTACAGGTATATCTATGTAGATTAGGAGGGAAAGGATCGGGAAAAAGAGAAAGAGAAAGAGAAAGAGAAAGAGAAAGAGAGAGAGAGAGAGAGAGAGAGAGAGAGAGAGAAATGTGAAGAGGTATGGGTCACCATATGTACCTGCAAAGAGACAGGGTACAAAAATGGATTGACATGTAACACCGGTCTATCTCAGTTTGCAGCCCCAAAGTAATATTAATACTGAGTTTTTGGTGTTGGTAAGTCAAAGATGAGAACTGGATTTTAAGCAGCTGAGTGCAAAGGAAAATAAATTTGAGAGAACGGAAAATGGAGGTGGGGAGGGACAGGGGTTGATGCACTGAAAATAGATTGGGAGGCAAAAGAAGACTTATCATTCAATGAAGAATAAAGTGAACCAGATACAAAGAAGTACAATACATATGGACAATTTAAGATAAAAAGAAAGAGTTCAGAAGGGAGAAAAAGAAAGGCTCCCAAGTTGTCACATAAGCAAACCTTGGAAGTCTATGCAGACGAATGGTTTGTGAAAGATTGTGTCAACAACTAATACTATTCATAACTTGGGGATTATGTTGACTGTAGTGTGTGGAGAAGAGAAAAATCAGAAGACACTTCTTACACTTTGAACTTATCTTATCAAGTAAATCTCACAAGACAATGACAACATTATATTTTGTGAATTTCTAAGCTTTACACAATTAATAATGTTGTAGTCAGGCAGCAATCTGGAATAACGTGCGTGAAAATAGCTATTCATTAAATCACATTATGACTTGGACTTATCCAATACTGACATTGGCTGCAAAGTAAATATACCTTACAAGCAGGTGAAAAAAGCAATGTCCAAGTGCATACACTACCAACATCAAAGTTTGTAATGCATAAACAGCCAACACTAAGGTTGGCCTTCACACTCCTTTCCTCTTGTAGCCATTAGCAATGCTGCACTGACTGATGTGGCTAGGATACACTTGCTGTTCCAATTACGATTCCTACCAAATGTAAAGACAAGGTCATTAAGGACTTGTGAGGATAGAAACATCGAAAGTGCTACTCAGAGGTGTAAGCATCGCTGGGCGGTGAAAGTAGGGATGCCCAACAGGAATACCTGTACAATAAACAAAGACTTCAGTGTGCTGTGAGATATGCAACAGGGCAGTCACACTTTTGTGCTGTTAGATTGCAATAATGTATTGTTCGCTCACAGCTGTCTTGTCTCCGTTATTGGAAACTTTCCTTACACCTGTTAAGGAAATCTTCCATCTTGGTGACTCTGTGTCAAAGACATACCATGACAAGGAAGTGCTCATTTTGTTTCAGTTAATGCACATTAACCATGTGGCCATCTTTGTTGGACATACCTCCTCACCAGCCCCTGAGGGCTATCAGTCTGACAGTCACCAACCAGTAGTAAAATATGGGTACACGATGGCTACTGGTTCTTGGTTACATACTGTGCCCAACCCAAACTGCCCTCTCAACAATGGCAACAGCTGAAAAATCTTCTGCTAGACTTCAGCCACTAACTCCTTCCAACTGCACCAGTGTGGGAACCAGTGCGGCTAACAGAACTACTTTCAAACTGTGATGATTTTCATGCGAACATTGGTTGGCCATACAATTGCTTTGCATGTGTCTCCACAACCAGGTTCACAACTGTGCCACAAGTGAAGCAGGTTACTCAGCCTCAATTATGCTGTTACCATACACACATCATGATGTGCACCACCTGGCCTCTCGCCATTTCATATACAACAATCTGCCCATCGGTTTGCAACTGTGGATTGTCTCCTAAATACCCTTGGCATTCTGAATGATGACACCCGATTTGTGAATTTAATTTGCCATCTGGCAGAACAAAATGACCTCATCAGTGATGTAAAACTCGCACTGCCCACTCAAAACAAGTATGATATGGTAAAATTGAGCCTTCTGCAGTGCCAGTCACACACACCGGAACAGCTGTTAAAACAAGCAATATACAAGAAGCAATGTGCTGTCAAGATGCCCTTCCAGCTTTAGCACTGGCCGCAGACAACACATGATCCAAGACTCTTGTCAGATGCAATTCTATGGATGCTGTGGATAGGGAAACTGCCACTGCACTTACAAATGGAAATGGCAATGATCACCCATGAAGCATAGCGATAAAAATATAAAAAAGGGGGGGGGGGAGGTGTTCTGGCTGATAGGATGTTTACCATGTAGCAACAACATCAATGAACAAACACTAGAGGAAATTTCACACCACACAACAAGCAGCCACAGCTGAACGCTGAGATCACCGACTCGCCACAACCTGCTGTGACAACACACAAGCACGAGATACCGCCTGCCCTCAGAAGGAAACCTGGCAAACCACTGACACACAAGCACTAGCTAGCAACACTAGCTAGCAACAATGGGTCAAGTGCTGCCACCACTTCAAGGCTGTTGTTCTGTTGATATCATTGTCAGTTTGGCGATGTCACAAGAAACTACCATCAGCTCTGTGACTTCCCAAACTCCATATGCGTATTGCATTAGATACATCCACCCACACCAAATCAATAAACTGCCAGGAGTATGTGAAACACACTCTTCACTGCCCCAGCCTCAGGCGGCTAGACTACAGTCACAAACCTAGTGGACGCAAGTCGGGACATCAGCATGATACTGAAAGAAACTACTTCATCATTCACCATTATGACAGTGCTGCAACTCCACAATGCTAATGAATCAGAGTATAGTTCATCGAACTACCGAGCGAACCCTGTATCCATCCGCAAAGCATTGCTTCACAGCGATTTTTTACATGACCAAAGTCAAGGAACCCGTAGTGGTGATCTATTTCTGCCACATTACCATCTCCCACCTGACCTACAGAATGTGCACTAAGACACCAACCACCGCATCATGGGACTCTTCACCTCGATGACATCTTTATCCGTGGAACAACTCCATGCCACACTGTGCCCGAGGTCAACAAAGTAATGTACTCCAGCATATTCAAGCAGTGTGTCAAGATCTACATCTACATCTACATTTATACCCCGCAAGCCACCCAACGGTGTGTGGCGGAGGGCACTTTGCGTGCCACTGTCATTACCTCCCTTTCCTGTTCCAGTCGCGTATGGTTCACGGGAAGAACGACTGTCTGAAAGCCTCCGTGCGCGCTCTAATCTCTCTAATTTTACATTCGTGATCTCCTTGGGAGGTATAAGTAGGGGGAAGCAATATATTCGATACCTCATCCAGAAACGCACCCTCTCGAAACCTGGCGAGCAAGCTACACCGCGATGCAGAGCGCCTCTCTTGCAGAGTCTGCCGCTTGAGTTTATTAAACATCTCCGTAGCGCTATCACGGTTACCAAATAACCCTGTGACGAAACGCGCCGCTCTTCTTTGGATCTTCTCTATCTCCTTCGTCAAACCGATCTGGTACGGATCCCACACTGATGAGCAATACTCAAGTATAGGTCGAACGAGTGTTTTGTAAGCCACCTCCTTTGTTGATGGACTACATTTTCTAAGCACTCTCCCAATGAATCTCAACCTGGTACCCACCTTACCAACAATTAATTTTATATGATCATTCCACTTCAAATCGTTCCGCACGCATACTCCCAGATATTTTACAGAAGTAACTGCTACCAGTGTTTGTTCCGCTATCATATAATCATACAATAAAGGATCCTTCTTTCTATGTATTCGCAATACATTACATTTGTCTATGTTAAGGGATAGTTGCCACTTCCTGCACCAAGTGCCTATCCGCTGCAGATCTTCCTGCATTTCGGTACAATTTTCTAATGCTGCAACTTCTCTGTATACTACAGCATCATCCGCGAAAAGCCGCATGGAACTTCTGACACTATCTACTAGGTCATTTATATATATTGTGAAAAGCAATGGTCCCATAACACTCCCCTGTGGCAGGCCAGAGGTTACTTTAACGTCTGTAGACGTCTCTCCATTGATAACAATATGCTGTGTTCTGTTTGCTAAAAACTCTTCAATCCAGCCACACAGCTGGTCTGATATTCCGTAGGCTCTTACTTTGTTTATCAGGCGACAGTGCGGAACTGTATCGAACACCTTCCGGAAGTCAAGAAAAATAGCATCTACCTGGGAGCCTGTATCTAATATTTTCTGGGTCTCATGAACAAATAAAGCCAGTTGGGTCTCACACGATCGCTGTTTCCGGAATCCATGTTGATTCCTACATAGTAGATTCTGGGTTTCCAAAAACGACATGATACTCGAGCAAAAAACATGTTCTAAAATTCTACAACAGATCGACGTCACAGATATAGGTCTATAGTTTTGCGCATCTGCTCGACGACCCTTCTTGAAGACTGGGACTACCTGTGCTCTTTTCCAATCATTTGGAACCCTCCGTTCCTCTAGAGACTTGCGGTACACGGCTGTTAGAAGGGGGGCAAATTCTTTCGCGTACTCTGTGTAGAATCGAATTGGTATCCCGTCAGGTCCAGTGGACTTCCCTCTATTGAGTGATTCCAGTTGCTTTTCTATTCCTTGGACACTTATTTCGATGTCAGCCATTTTTTCGTTTGTGCGAGGATTTAGAGAAGGAACTGAAGATGGCAGAAAACCCATAGCTGCCCAACTTCGGATGCAATCTGCACCGAAAATACGACACACTGATAGTGCATAAACAACACACGCACTGCTCTTGCACTGGTGTGTGAGCAGTATCAGAACCTTGTATGTCCCTGCCACTAGCTAAGGATAGAGGGAGTGAGTGCAGCCACTCTCACCCCGCCCAACCCCGCTACACTGTCAGCACTCCCGACACCCATGTGGTCAATCGTCCTGGATGGCGTCATGCAACACTGATTAGTATGGCGCACTCCGCCCCTCCAAGCAACATGTCCAAGAAGGCACCCTTCCATAGCAAATTTCCCGCAGTCCAAGATGCAGCTGTGCACAGTCCAAAATGGCACAGTGCACTGCATTCTAAAGACTGCTGGCTCACCAATTTGACACAAAGTGCGTCATCTAGACCCAGCAAACATGAGCGCCATGAAGGCAGCATTTGAAAAACTGTTGAATGCAGGGACAGCCCACGCTTTGGGCAGCTCACGGGCATCACTGATAAAACTCGTGCAAAAGAAAGATTAGAACATCACACACTGTGTGAACTAAAACGCTCTCAACTCCCGAACAGTGTCCGATAGCTACCCAATACCAAATATGCACTTCATGCACTCACTCACTCACAAGTGCCACTATCTTCAGTGTGACCGAGTGTAAAAAGTAAATACTGCACGAATCAAACCTGCAACCGACCCAACTGATCTCACCAAACAACCCCTTCTTCCTCTGAATTACCGTGAGCTTTGACACTTCTTAGGGTCCAAGAACTTCTACCTGCATCACCTACTGCAAGCAGTGGTGATACAAACACCCCTAACCAATGCCTTCACCAGGTGGAAACAACTCAGGGAAAGACGAGAGTTTGGACTAGTAAAATGAAGGACACATATGAATTGCTAAGGGCTGTCCAGGACACGCAATTACATCAGGTCATCCTACACTGGATGTGCAGGTCACTATCACCACAGATGCCAGTGACAACACAATCGGTGCGGCACAGCAACAAGTTGTGGGAAGTGAGACTCAGCCACTATGCAACTTTTTGAAAAAAGCTCATGGCTTCACAGTCAAAGCCATCTGCCTTCAACTGTGAATTACTAGCAACCTATGAGGTGGTCAAGTAATTCAGAGGAGTGTTTCTGTAAACAACAGAGTAATTTCCATATATGCAATCCACCTTGTGAACTGTATATTTTCATCTCACACTTGTTTAAAATAACAACTGATGCATCTATAACTGAAATGTAAGGGCCATGTGCATGTGGGTCTGGTAAAATATGTGTAAATAATACAAACAGAAAGAATCATATTTCACACACAACTTGCTCACATATTTGTGTACATGCAGGCACTCCAGTTCCTATCTATATTGCTACAGGAACAAACTGTGGGTTTACAACTATAACACACTTGGAAAAACAATGACAGCATTCCATGGAAGCCAGTACAATAAAAATATCAATTTCAGTTTCTGTATTTGAACAGAAACAGTATAGCTTTTTTACTGATTTTGTGACTCCTGCCTTCAGAATACAGCTACATACGGTGTCCAACACGAAACACACCAAGATAAAAATGCAGACAAGTGGCGTCATCCCACCTCATAAAATTGCTCAGTTTCATTAAATGCCACTAAAGAGCCTATTACAATATTTTGAAGGCAAGTGTTGCATCGGTCACAAACATTCTAGACCTTGTACAAGTTATTTACACTGGTTTCTACAATAAAGCAATATGCTGGATGAGAAACTTCGAATGACAACAACTAGATTTAAAACAACACTAAAACTTATTTTTCAAACAAAGTTGTCTGCTGTGAGAACTGGCTATCACATCACCTTTTTCCTTGATAACATACCATTTTTGGGTCTTTGGTAAAAATTTCTTCCCAATGCTAGATCTCCTCCGGCAACAAATCATCAGAAACTGTAAAGCTAGGTATTTATATTATTTTACGATGAATGATCTGCAAAATCTTTGTTATTCACACAACCACTGGCTATACATTAATGACAGTACAGATACATCCTGGATATCCTTTGCTAATTAGCAGTTACTGGAAAAACTAATAGAAAACACAAGGTACATTCTGTCCCAACTCCTTATAATAAGAGAAAAAGCCAGCAGCTAATCCACCATTTTTATGACAAAATTCAACAACAGCTATCACAATAAAAAAGACATCAACTTTAGTAAAATTAAGAACTCCTGTACAAGGTTTCCTCCAATAAATTGGTTTGTCTACTAATGTTACAGTATGTAAAATAAGGGAAAGGCAACGTCTAACATTTAGTGGACCGATAATGGTGCAGAGAAACATACAACACAAAACAGTAGGCCTATTCATACTAATTTTCTAGCTCTTTCTCTTTTTCTAGCAAAAGTACACACGCAGGCACAACCACACAGACAACCGAATGCAAACCCCATGGCTGCGGCAAGACTTTCAACTAATTGTCAATGATTAAGAGCAGTTGCTTGGGCAGATGAGGTGGGAAGGGGGCAGCGAAGAATGCACAGGTCAAGGAAAAGGTACCAGGGTAGCCTGAGATAGGTCTTGACAGAGGACTTGTGGTATATATTTAGATGAAGGAGTGGTGTGGACAGAAGAGCGAAGGGAAAAGTTAAGGTGAGGCAATGGGAGACAGGTTAGTGGAGGTTTAGGCCAGCGGAATTGTGAGAGTCAGGGTATAATGCCGGAGAGACAATTCCCACCTGCATATTTCAGAGATATTAGTACTGGAAAGGAGTATCCAAGTGGCTGCCATAGCGAGGCAGCTGTTGAAGTCATCTGTATAGTGGTGTGCAGCATGTCTGGCAACTGGATGGTCAAGTTTGTGGTTTTCCACAGTTCAGCGGTGGCCATTCATGCAAGTGCACAGTTGGTTAATAGTCAAGCCCACACAGAATTCTGTACAGTAATTGCAGCATAGCTGATATATCAGATGGCCGCTTTTCCATGTGGCCTATACACGGGCTGCTGAAATATGTCACTTCAAGGCCATTCCCCAAGCACCGTACAGTTTGTAGTATAACTAACAAACAAGTGAGGAATGGAAGGCACCGCGTCTTCTGAACCAATAACAGCACCGAACAAAAGCCGGTTCCGGCGTTGATGCTACCACGTTGCCGGCTTCCATGTAAACATTGTATGTTAGTGCCCGAACGCCTGTTGTTGCGTTTTGTTACCGCCTCGACTCTACAGTTTTTGTTTGTTAAACAATGTCACCAAAATGATGTCGTTCACCAAACGACAATACGTTGCGCCGTGGAGTGCCATTAAATAGTCAGGCTTTGGAATTGCTATGGAGGGCGTATGAGTTTTACGAGCAAGAAAAAGAATTTGTTTCTGTTCATGGGCATGCGTCGATTCCTGCCAATAAAGTTTTAGAGCATATCTCGAAAACTCTAGGACTCAGTGAAAGAACAGTTATAAGGAAAGGGGTGCTACTTCAAGACTTACAAGGCAGTGAAGTAAACAGTGTGGAAGAAAGCCCCTGTGGAAGAAACAGTGTGTTTTTAAGTACTCCAGGCAAGGAAAAAAAGCAGCCTCATCCTGTTACAGATATTGATTCTTTCCAATCCGATGCAATTCGTCGGCACATATACAGATACAATAAAAGGAAAGATTACCCCACAATAGCGAAGTTGCTAATTTCTTTAAAAGAAAGTGAACTTTTCTCAGGGCAGAAAACGTCACTTAAGATGATATTAAAAAGTATGGGCTTCTGTTTTAAAAAGTTAGATGGATGAAAACTGTTACTAGAAAAAGCTCATGTTGTTGCAGCTCGTACCATTTTCTTACACAAAATTGTAGGAAAGGACATACACTCAGTCATATGGTTAGATGAAACCTGGGTCAACGCTGGAGAAATGCTGGACAGACGATATTCCGAATAGCAGCGGTCATCAGCCAACAGGAAGAGGATCCCGATTAATTGCGGCCCACACAGGATCTTCAAACGGCTTTGTGCCTGAAGGACTTCTAGATTTTCGATCGAAAAAAACCGGTGACTATCATGAGGATATGGACCACCCACGGTTCTTACAGTGGTTTAAGAATTTGTTGCTCCAGTATAGTGTTCCGACATTTTTTGTGATGGACAATGCACCGTACCACTCCATGATTTTAGATAAAACTCCAACCACTAGTGACCATAAAGAAATTATGGTGCAGTGGTTGCAGGCGAGAGACATTGCTGCGGACATGAGCATGACAAAGCTGCTATTATACTTGCTCGTATAACAAAATACGTCTGTGACGCCTAAATAGATTGTAGACGAAATTGCAAGCAAACAGGGTCACTTGGTAACTAGGCTACCACCTTATCACTGTCATTTTAATCCAATTGCATTGGTTTGGAGTGAAGTTAAGGCATACATTAGAAGTAATAACAATACTTTTACTATAACAGAAGTGGAAAGACTGCTACTTGAAGATCTTGCTACTGTAGATGCTACCTCATGGAGGAAAAAAGTAGACCATGCTGCTAAACTAATAAGAGAAGCACAGACTATAGATGGCATTATAAATGAAAATGAACAATTAATGATTTCTCTTAATGATTATGATGACTAAGACAACAGTTTTGGCGCCAATTCCGATGACAGTGAAGGAGAACTGGATGGAATTGCGCCACTGATATCGTAAATTGGTGAGTGTAAATGTATACAGAATTAATTCTTTTTCTCTCTGCAATCAGGTAAGCTATGCATGCTTTGCTTTATTTCTTTCTATGAGTGTGGATAGTGTGTTATTTGGTATGCTTAGATTACATTATTATACAACCTTTTACATGCAGCTATTACTGTAACAATTTGGAATGAATTACTTTTCGTAGATATTGTCATTAACTTCGGGTGTTTTTTTTTTCCGGTTTAATATACTATCAAACGCTTAGTCTCCGTCATCGTCCTCTCCATTGTTAGAAAAACGTACTTTGTTGCACTTACGTATAAATGTCGATTGTAGCTTACATGTACAAAACATACTTCGGAGTTGTGGGCGTGTGCGGTGGCAGCTATTGCAACCTTGCAATCGCAGTGTAGCCAACAACACGCAAGCTGTCAAGTGACATGTTCCACCGGCCTGGGTATAGCCTTTTATTGGGTAAGAAATGCCTGTCACTGGTTTGTGGTGGTAGGAGGTGGCAGGTGGGATGTGAAACATGCCTTGCACCTGGCTTTGCCACAAGGACATTACCCATGCGGTGCAAAATTGAAATAGGGATGAAAAATGATATTCTGTAGGTTGGTTTGGTTGGTGGAACACTAGTTTGGGTTATTGGGTTATAGTAGGATTTTGGGTAGAATATACCTCATCTCAGGGCATGACGAGCCCTAAAGAAAGGCGTAGTTGAGTTTTTTTAGGCCAGGGTGATACTAGACGATCAGAGAAGTGCTGGACAGTTGTTGGTTGACAGGTTTACTAGTGTTAGAGGCATTGGCATGGCATTGCTGACCTGTGCATGGATATGACACTGTCTATTAATAACGACATTTCAACAATTCCTCTTTTCCATTGTAATGCAGTATTCATGAGTGGCAAGGTTGTAAGGAAGAGATTATTTGACACAAAAACGACTTCTACAGCTGCTTCGCAATGTGATTCATTTGGATACTCCCTTCCAACACTAGTTTCTCTGAGCTATGCAGGTGGGAAGTCTCTCTCCGCTACACCACTCTCGTAATCCCTTGGCCTAAACCTCTGCTAACCTATTTTTCACTGCCTTACCTTTGTCTTCTCTCTTCTGCCCACACCATTCCTCCTCCATCCAGACTGTGCACTGCCTTCTCCCACCACTCTTCCTTCCATCCCCCCTGCATGTGGATGCTCTCTCTCTCTCTCTCTCTCTCTCTCTCTCTCTCTCTCTCTCTCTCTCTCTCTCTCTCTCTCTCTCTCTCTGTCTCTCTCTCATGTTCTACCCCCTAAACTCCTTTCTTCTTGTTTTGTACCCGCAAATCACCTGCCAAAATACCTACCTCACACTATCCTGCTACCCATTCCTTGCTTCGTACATAATTCTCTTACCCCCCCCCCCCCCCCACAACCTCATCTGCCCATGTACTGCTTTCCATAATTGATAATCAATAGTCTGTCTCAGAGCGGGAGTGTGCATTTGGGTGTCTGTGTGGTTGTGTATATGGGTAGGTGTCCTTTTTGTTATACATGCTTGGGTGCCTTTCCCTTATTTTATGTATTATTCTTTCCACCAATTTCCATTGTTGTTTACAATTACAATACTTATTTACTGCAACCTAACAGCACAGGGAAACTATTGGGTGCCTCAACCAAATCTTATGTATTGTATTAGATACCCTTTGTTTACAGTCAGTTATTAAGGTAACACCAAACCACACCACCCCATCCCATCCCATCCCACCCCCCACAGTAAGACAGATTTAGGAACCAGGTTATAATTTTAAGACATTTCCAGGGGCAGCTGTGAACTCTGACCACAATTTCTTGGTTACGAACTATAGACTAAAAATGAAGAAACTGCAAAAAGGTAGGAATTTAAGGAGATGAGACCTGGATAAACTGAAAGAACCAGAGGCTATAGAGAGTTTCAGAGAGCGCGTTAGAGAACAACTGACAAGAACAGGGGAAAGAAATATAGTAGAAGAAGAATGGGTAGCTTTGAGAGATGAAATAGTGAAGGAAACAGAGGGTTAAGTAGATAAAAAGATGAGGGCTAGTAGAAATCCTTGGGTAACAGAAGAGATACTGAATGTAACTGATGAAAGGAGGAAGTATAAAAATGCAGTAAATGAAGCAGGCAAAAAGGAACACAAACGTCTCAAAAATGAGATCAACCGGAAGTGCAAAATGGCTAAGCAGGGATGGCTAGAGGACAAATGTATGGATGTAGAAGCATGGCTAAGAAATACTGCCTATACGAAAATTAAAGAGACCTTTACAGAAAAGAGAACCACCTGTACGAATATCAAGAGCGCAGATGGAAAACCAGTCCTAAGCAAACAAGGGAAAGCAGAAAGGTGGAAGGAGAATATAGAGCATCCAGACGTGGGCGATGTACTTGAGGCAATATTATGGAAATGGAAAAGGACGTAGATGAAGATGAAATGGGAGATATGATACTGCATGAAGAATCTGACAGAGCACTGAAAGACCTACATTGAAACAAGGCCCCGGGGAGTAGACAACATTTCAATAGAACTACTGATTGCTTTGGGAGAGCCTGCCATGACAAAACTCTTCCATCTCATGAGCAAGATGTACGAGACAGGCAAAATACCCTCATACTTCAAGAAGAATATAATAATTCCAATCCCAAAGAAAGCAGGTGTTGACAGGTGTGAAAATTACTGAACTATCAGTTTAAAGTCATGGCTGCAAAATACTAACACAAAATCTTTGCAGAAGAATGTAAAAACTGGTAGAAGCCGACCTCAGAGAAGATCAGTTTGGAGTCTGTAGAAATGTTGGAACATGCAAGGCAGTACTGACCCTACAACTTATCTTACACAATAGGTTAAGGAAAGGCAAACCTATGTTTCTAGCATTTGTAGACTTAGAGAGAGCTTTTGACAATGTTGACTGGAATACTCTCTTTCAAATTCTGAAGGTGGCAGGGGTAAAATACAGGGGGCAAAAGGCTATTTACAATTTGTACAGAAACTAGATGGCAGTTATAAGAGTTGGAGGGCATGAAAAGGGAAGCAGTGATTGAGAAGGGAATGAGACACCGTTGTAGCCTATCTCCTAAGTTCTTCAATCTGTATATCGATCAAGCAGTAAAGGAAACAAAAGAAAAATTCAGAGTAGGAATTAAAATCCATGGAGAAGAAATAAAAACTTTGAGGTTTGCTGGTGACATTGTAATTTTGTCAGAAACAGCAAAGGACCTGGAAGAGCAGCTGAACAGAATGGGCAGTGTCTTGAAAGGAGGACATAAGACGAACATCAACAAGAGCAAAACAAGGATAATGGAATGTAGTTGAATTAAATCAGGTGATGTTGAGGGAACCAGATTAGGAATGAGACACTTAAAGTAGTAAATGAGTTTTGCTATTTGGAAAGCAAAATAACTGATGATGGTCTAAGTAGGGAGGATATAAAATGTAGACTGGCTATGGCAAGTAAAGCGTTTCTGAAGAAGAGAAATTTGTTAACATCGAGTATAGATTTAAATGTCAGGAAGATGTTTCTGAAAGTATTTGTATGGAGTGTAGCCATGTATGGAGGTGAAACACGAACGATAAATAGTTTAGACAAGAAGAGAATAGAAGCTTTCAAAATGCTACCGAAGAATGCTGAATATTAGATGGGTAGATCATGTAACTAATGAGGAGATACTGAATAGAACTGGGGAGAAGAGGAATTTGTGGCACAACTTGACTGAAAGAAGAGATCAGCTGGTAGGACACATTCTGAGGAGTCAAGGGCTCACCAGTTTAGTATTGGAGGGAAGTGTGGTGGATAAAAATTGTACATGGAGACCAAGAGATGAATACACTAAGCAGATTCAGAAGGTCGCAGGAGTTATTCAAAGATGAAGAGGCTTGCACAGGATAGAGTAGTACGGAGAGCTGCATCAAACCAGTCTCTGGATTAAAGACCACACCAACAACAGTATCAAGGTAACCCATTTTTGCAAAGTATCTCCCAATGAGGCCATCCTGTCGTGCTACTAGTACCATGGTATATAATGTTTAGGTAGATTATATTCAATTCGCACTTGGAATACTCTGCCCCCACAAACTGGTGTTATATAAGGCAATTTCAGCGTCACTACTTAGTAATAATATCGTCTGTGAGTAATCTGTGTCTAGCAACAAACCCCTCACTTTCGTACCAGGCCACATATTGTTCTGAGTTACTGTAGTAGGTTTTTTAATCATTCCTCTGTGTAATATTACAGTAGAATAATATCTCAAATGTGATCTCTACTGTTGTATCATCTTTATTTATGCACACTTCACTTTACTATGTTTTTTTGCAATCCATCAAACATTGTCCTCGGAGACAATTTTTTTAGGTCTCCCTGGATTATTAGAATGGAAGCTCTCATCCTAGTATATTAGGTTGCTTACTGCACACACTGTCACCAATTCCACAACTGCTACTACCAAAAGGCTGACCTGATGGCCAGGATCTGAATGGTGATTCAATTCATTAGAAGCATGGAAGATATTCACAAATTTATATGGCTAAAGAACACTGGCATCCTAGCTTTGTGCACTTCATCTCACGTTCAAGAACATTGTTTACAGTGGGACTGGATTGTAGCGTTGCTCGTCAATTTTGTTCAAACTGCTTGAGTAGAAGCAGAGAGCCCTTTCAAATACCTGGAATTTCTCATCTGAGTGGGCCATAGGAGGAAGAAAAACCACACTCTAAAGATTTTCAAGTACAATGTGAAGTATTTCTGAGCAACAAGGATCAAGTAAGTGGCATAGCGCAGTAGTCTACTGCACTGAGTATCAATTTGCTGTCTTGAGTTCGATTTTTGCTCTACCATAATTTCCTTCTTTCTTTATTCTTCACCAAGTTAAACTATTAATTATAATATTTATATATATTTATCAGTTGAATTCATAAGTGTGAAAGTAATATATTCAATTTAGTTATGTTTACTTAAATTTCATTAATTAGTACATTTAAACAGTAACTACTGTAAATGATACATTTCCGACTATTTGTGTTTCAACTGCCCTTCAAAAGCAACATCCCACTATCATCATATCCCCACTCTCTCCTTTTTCTTTGCTCTCTTTTGTGTGTTCAGGGCACATGGCTCTGGCAGCTGTTTTAAATCCCCTATAGTGTGCCCTTAGTGTACCTGTTTCCCAACAATTTTTAACAGTCTCAACAGCTGCGAACAGTGTCTCGCTATGTGTTTGCAGTGATTTTCCATGAAACTTATCTTTTTTGGGAAATGGAAACACAGCAAGTATTTTTCCCGTAGGCCCACAACGTTATCCCTTTCAAATGTCTGAATGTGTTTGACAATAGTACTTACTGGGCAGTGGGGCATGCTTGTATCCTAGAGTGACTGTTTCAAACATTGTTCACCACTAAACCAGCATATTTATTGCATGTAGAGTCAAAACAGGCCTCCTGAGCACCATGTGACCACCAATGACCACTACAAAGGAATCACTAATACTGCAATCCTTCAGTATGCGCATACTATTCCTAGTACCTATGGGCACAGTCATGGAGGGGTGTTTTTTTTTTTAATTTTATTTTTTTCTGAAGTGTCCAATTGTGCAAAAGACTATGTATGTATCCGTCAATTTTATAATGGAGCAAATGCCTTGTATTCAATTTCTTTTTAACAAAAAGAAGGGGAGAGTAATTATCACATATTAGGCCAAGAAATGTTCTGTATCTGGAATAGGGCAATGGAAGCTATGCAATAATGCGTACCCTTGTTACAGGCGAATGTCTGGGAAAGAAGGTGCAAAAGAAAATTTTTATGTGGCAGTGGAGCAATTTATAGTCAAAATGAACCTGCTGCTTGGAAATGAACTTAAAATAATAATTCACAAACAACTGTAAACAGAAAGAATGCTACTGCAGTTAAATATCTTTTCCAGGCAGCAGAACTGGCTTCAAATTACAAATGATCAACCACAAGCAAAGATAGATTTAATGAAATAATTTAAGACGAGCAAAGCTGTAAAAAATCTAAATTTTATTGTATATTTGAAACTGGAAATGAAGTTAAGAATTTTAAAGTAAATCTATCCTCAACTTGAATGCACATTTGAACACCACATAAATTTACTAGGCATGGTCGTCTTTGAGTTATCTTTCACCAATCTTTAAACTGTCAAGTGGGTTTGTGTTTATTACACACTGAACCATAGTGCAGATTCACACATTTCACATTAAAAAATCACTGGCAGAAGTAAAAAAAAGTGATGTGACAGGAAAAAAAAATCTTTGGACTGCCTGAAAACTGAATGCCAGACCTGTGTGGTTTTAATGAAAGAAGATATGATAGGAGTGAAGCATCGGAATCCAATCATGCCAGTTACTATAGTGTCATTAATATATCTGCTACTGCAGTTTAAGGACAAATGAATTTTTCAGTGCAAGTATTACACAACTGAATAGTCATATGTTCACTCTTTCACTCTGAGAAGTTGTGGAAACATGAACGCAAGCTGTCTCTCAAGGAATAAGTCAGTTGCAATAATTTCTATGTGGAGGAACAGTCACTAATTGCAAGGAACAATAAAATGTTTAGAACGATTACTACTCAGAAGTGTAGGATCCCAATAACACATTCTTAGGTAAAGATCTCAAATATTTGTTGCTAAACAACCTGTCTGAACTTCTTGACTAACATGCATGTGTTTATGCCAACATATACATTATTTATGTATAGCATTTTCTACTTGATATTTAAAAGTTTACTTTACTTTCACCTCATCTGTTACTATTGCCTATTGGGCCTTATCAGGGTATCAGATCCACACACAAGTAAATATTTAGATTTTTCAAAAATCTGACTCCTCCTGATGTCAATAAATACAATTATACGTAATTGTTGGATTCAAATTAATGATGTGTTTGTTTGTGTGTCTATTGACCTGCCAGCGCTTTTGTTCGGTAAGTCACCTCATCTCTGTTTTTATACATAATACAATTATACATATAGTTATAAGTTATACATATAGTCTACCTTCCATATAATGTTTTCTTCTGTCAAAATATTACTACCTTGGATTTCAACAAAGGTATATAACATATTTACAAAGTATCATCAATGATGCCAAACTGCAATATGCTACATACCCAAACTTAGCTGTCATAAGCACTAGCTCCCCCAGGTGTGCAATTAATGTGTCATTTCATCCCTGTGTATGTGCAAAGCCATTACCCATTGGTATAGCAAACACATTTTACTTTAAAAAGAAAAATAAACCCCATTGTGCACATATCATCTGTCTGCGTTAGTCTCAGTGTAGTAAGTTACTGTAATAAAGTGATTACAAAAACACTGATCATATCCACAATAAAGTCACCGTACAAAGTAAGACAAGGTAATGCAAAACACACAAACCATAGAATTGAAGAGAAAGGAAGCAAACTTCATCAGTCACCAGCAAATACAGACCATTACATGGGAAGAATGCCACTTACATGATTAGTTACTACTTACTGAACAGCACCACAAGACTAAAATATTTTACAAAAGGTAAAGTCCACTTGCTTCCAGGGCATATTATAAGTGCCATTCAAATAAAATGTGCACAATAAAGCAATTTATAAAAAGTATATATACAAATGCAATTTCTTATAAAAGCTGATGTCATACAAGGGTGTAACATACCTGAGCAAAACCTTCATTATAAACAGTTTCATAAATCTTGAACATATTTCCTGTGAATTCATCTACTTCTATAGTGCTGTAAGTGAGAAGAAGATTGTAATGAAGAGCTATACACTATAACTGTGAAAACAATCAATTATCGATAAAATTATTTAATTGGATAGTCGGCAGAACACACACATAAAAGACTGTTGTGATTAGCAATCTTTTGGAGCCAGTGGCTCCTTCTTCCTTCTCATCCTGTACGGTACATCTCCCGTGACCTGCGGTTCTGGGGTGACTTTGTGAAATCTACCCCTTTTCCTAGACTTCTCCAGTCCTTTTCCTTCATCCTTCTTCCTTCATCCTTCTTCCTTCCCCTTCAACCCTTCTGCCTGAAGGAGGAGCAACTGGCTCCAAAAGCTTGCCAGTCACAACAGTCTTATGTGTGTGTTCTGCTGCCGCTTGGTGAGTAGATTTTTTACCTATCCAACTAAATAAAACTATAACTGTAGGAAGATATGTTAACAGAGATTGAGTCTAGGAGGGTACAGAGGTGCAATGATGTGTTTGGAGTCCAAGCTCCCACCTTCAGAGTTCAGGGAAAATAGTAGAGTGGGAGGATCTAAATAGCTCATGTAGTCATAAGTAAATAACTGTATAAATGGAACAGTGATATTATCAAAAGAGTGTAATCTTATAAAGACAATATAAATAAAAAAAAGTTGGTTTGGAGAGAAAAGGGAGTGGAAGTTGAACAACAAAAGAAATGACAAAACACAAATGTATTAAACTTTTGGCTTTTTTTTCTTCTTCTTCTTCTATCTTTTAATTGTTTGGGATTCTCCATCTGGATCTAATAGAAGCTAACTTCTTCATTTCTGCATAACTGGAGTCTACAGAAGTTTATGTAGCTTCCTTTTATACTGCCAGTTGTAGTCTTCCTCAGGCTACATTTCCTTGTAATGTTCCTTCTTGGACTTTTACAAGGAACTGGTTACCTCGTATTGTGTGACCAATATACACCCACACAATCTTTCCATTATTGTTCTCGTAAATGGCCAAATCTTTGCAAGACATCTTGATTAACTGTACACTTTATCTTTAACAGGAATTTTACTATCATTTACCTAACTTCAATATTGTTGTTGAAACAAAGCATTTTTGTTTCATTCATAAACTTTGATTTTTCTTCTCTAATTTTTTGTTTTATGTCTTGTCTGTTTCTTCAATCTTCAGTTATCTCACTTCTTAAATACTCATGTATCTTATTTGTTTTATTTATTTCCTCTAGCATTAAGTTGCTTTGATTTCTTTGAGGACACTAATATTTATGAAAGTGAATTACCAACCTCAGCTGCATGAGCGCATTGAAATAATTGAAGGGCGACGAGTGAAAGTTTGTGCCAGACTGGGACCTGAACTCTGATTTCCTGCCTGATGCGATCAGATGCCTTGATGGCCTCAGCTATCCAAGCACAATTCCCATCCGATTTGAATTCTCAACTTGCACACACTACTTCCGTAGTGCCCCCCGTTCATCATTCCCAAAGGTCAACGAATTTTAGCTGAACTCCCACAAGAGGATGGATTTGGGGTGCATCCACAATGAAGATTTATCATGAATCATCTGGCATAGGGGAGATACTACTATTATATATGTGGTGTCTGTTCTTTTGGACTTGTCTGAAAGAACAGACCCCACACGTACACAATCCCATGCGGATTAAGAGGTGTGTTCAAAAAGTAACAGGAATTTTTGTTTTTCTTAAATAATCTTTATTTATTCATCAACATCAACTTTGTCCCTTAACGTAATTCCCCTCAGGTATAATACAGTTGTGCCAGCACTTTTTCTAATCTTGGAAGCACTTCTAGAATACACTTTTCGTTATGGTGTTCACCTTCTCTAACAATTCTGTTTTTATCTCAGCAATGATGCCAAAACAAAATCCTTTCATGGTTCTCTTCAGCCCTAGGAATGGAAAGAAGCCACAGTGGGGCCATGTCCATTGAATACAGTGGCTGGTGAAACAAACAGCCACCCCCTTCCCCCCCCCCCCCCCCACCCCGAAAAAAAAAAAAAAAAAAATTACCAAGAAGCAATGAGGTGTGAGCAAAAGGACTATTGTGATGCAATTTCCATGAGTGGTTTTTTCCACAACATTTGTTGTTTTCTTCGGATTGCTTCACATATTCCTTACATGACCATAAGGCAAGAACTCAAGATGCACTAACCCATTGTAATCTTCACATGTAATCGAACTTGTTGAATTTTTTTCCATTTTTGCTCATCAGGCAGTTTTCAAAGGCGTGACTGGGTCTTGGTTTCGATGTCATACCCATTTATCCATGTTTCAATACCTGTTATAACTTTCTTTCAAAGGTCTGGATGATTGTACACTTCATTCAGCAATTTCTGAGTGGCGCCTATGCAATGACATTTTTGGACAAAATTCAACAATTTCAGAACAAACTTTGCTGCTACAGGTTTCATGCCCAAAACATCCAGAAAATTTCTTGGCATGAGCCAAAAGATATGCCGACATTATCAGCAGAATCTCTGATGGGGATTTGGCAATTTTCCAGAACTATTTTCTTTACTTCTTCCACACTGTGATCATTGCGGGTGTCCAGGGTTGTCACCTTCAACGTCTTCTTGACCCCCTTTGAAACATTTACACCACTCACACTCTTGTCTTAATCATAGCAGTTTTGCCAAAAGCCAGTAACCATTTCAAATGTGATGCCACAATTTATTCCATTTTTCAAGCAAAATTTAATGCAAATTCTTTGATCCTTTTTTGAAAGTAAAAATTTGGCAAGCACTCAAAAACATATATAAAATTTTCAACTGTCAGCAATAAACAAATATGCAAAACAAGGTGAAAATGCAATCATACCTCAGGAACACATGTACCAACAAGATAAAAAAAAAAATTGAAAACTGAATTATAAAGCCCACGAAATTAAAAAAAATTCCCCGTTACCTTTTGCCTACACCATCTACATACAAAATAAAAGTGAAATTGATCTACTATCTATGTTATGATGGCAATTCACGATAAATTTTCAGTGTGGATGCAACCTATGGTTGCCCTCTTGTGGGAATCCAGCTAAAATGCTGTGAGTGATGGGTGTGGTGGAGAAGCAGGCACTATGGAAGTAGTGTGCGACATGTTGAGAATTTAGGTAGCATGGGAGTTGTGCTCAGATAGCCAATATCATCAACCAGGAAATCTGGGTTTGAGTCCCTGTCCAGCACATATTTTCATTTATAATTGAATTATGTCAATGCCCTCATGTGACTGACACCAGTAATTCATTTTCATCTTCACATACACAGCCATAGAATCAAGAATGTGTGTGGTCTGTTCTTTTGGACATTTCCAAAAGAACAGACACTACACAATACATACAACAGTACTATTTCTTTTATTTATTTCCATTTTGTACTCATCCCTCAGTACTGTAACCAAAACCAGATTCTGTGGAGAATTCCTTCATCTGGAGCTATCAAACTATGCCACTCATAAACATAGTTATTTGTTTTCTATCTCAATTTGTTTTGATACCTATACAGTATTTGTTGCACTCTTATTGCATGCTCATTTATTGCATGTTCTATGTTGATGTTGAATAGGGATGGAGACAGACCGCATCCCTGCCTGACACCTTTAAGAATTCTAGTTTCTTTTTGTGAATTTCCCACAACTGTTTCTTATTCTTTGTATAGTTCTTTAATTATTTTTCTGTCCCTGTAGTCTACTTTAGTCATTATTAGAATTTCCACAATTCTGCTCCAGTTGTAGTGTTTAATGCTTTACTTAGGTCTACAAAAGCTATGTAAAGTTTTCTGTTGACCATATTATTCTTCTTAATATTATCAATGGGTATATTCAAAGTCTTGTGATCTTCACATGTAGCTGCTCTGTTGTGCTTAAAAACCATAATCATGATACTTTTCTTAAGTCTTCTGGAGGGATGTTATCAATATCACTAGCTTTTTCTTTCCAGTAATTTAACGCTTTTTAAAAAATTAATTTTCTGTAATTTCCAGTATCATTCCATTTGTTTTACTTTTTCTTCTTATTTTAATCCACTGAACTATTCTAGCTTGTAAAACAATTCTTCAATACACTTTTTGCATTTTTAAGCTATATGCTCATGTTCTGTAGGAATCCTTCGCTTGTTGGAATGGACTAATTATTGTGTTTTTGTTTTACATAATGCTTTTTTTATATGGGCGTGTGCGCCTTTCCTGCTTTGTAGTTTTCACTAATTATCACACACCATTTCCAACCATTTTTAGTTTTTTTTTTTTTGCCTTCTCTCTTAACTTTGTTTCTCAGTCTCCTGTGTTCCAGTTCACTTTTTCTTTGCACTTTCTTCTTTGTGCTGTTAACATTATTAAGTGATCATTTCCCATAGCTTCATGGATTCATTTTGTGAAGCAAATTGTGTCCTTTGATGGAGTTATTATTGCCATTTGATTTTCCGAATAGTGGTTTGTTGTTTAACAAACGTTGTCTTGGGTTTGAACTTCACAGAATTTCTATAATCTTTCTTCGTCCGATTTGGTTTCTGTAATTCATTTCTAACAATAATGTAGTCAAATTGATAGCATCCTGTACCTTCTTTTTTTTTTTTTTTTTTTTTTTTTTTTTTAAATGTATATCATCTTGGGTGGTTCTGAAATAACACATTAATGATCATAAAGTATTTTTTATGCAAATTCAAAAAGTCTGTCCTCTGATTTCTAATTCTTAATCCATAACCCATTACTCCAGTTTCTTGTGCATGTCCTACCACAGCGTTTCAGTAGTCCATAATAATATTATCTCCATCGTGCAAATATTGCTGAACCTCTTGAAGTTGTTCATAAACTCTCATTTCGTTGCCACTATGTTCAGATATTGGCATATATACTTTGATGGCAGCTAAATCTACTGTTCTGCTTTGAATTTAATTAGCATTACCCTGCCACTATATAGTAAGTCACTTTTGACTCTTACCCAAGTACTTGGACAATACTATACCAATTTCAGTTCTTTTGTTTTAACTGCCTGATGCACAGAAATTGCCACCCCAGAAATCCCCTTTATCTTCCCATCAATTCCATTCATTTCTAACCTATTTGTAGTCTTGTCACCTCCTATTTTGTGTTCTCCAATTTACCAAAAACTCAATGATCTAACATCTCATGTTACCACCTTTTATAGTGTGGTTTTTTTTTTTTTTTTTTTTTTTTTTTGCTGTAACTTTATTTTTGCTTGGTTTCTATTATCAAACACATCTGCGATGTCTCACCTGGTGATCAGAATGGGGGATTATTTTAACTCTGGAAAATTTAGTTCCAGGAGGATACATCATTGATGCAAATAGTTTGCTGTAGTGAGATGATTTATGTGCTAACTTTTCCTTGCTTTCCACAATGCTGTGAGATAGCCAAATCAATGATTGCCATCTTTACCTGTGTCTGCTTGTAACTGTATCGGGTTTATCCCCATATGTATTCGATACTGAAAGTGCTGTTGTCTACTGGTGGGCTAATTTATTTAAGGCCTGCCTGAATATTTCATTTTCTCAGAACCACCCATATCTAGGAGGCATTCCATTACATAATACTTGGGGAGACACCTGATAGAGGAGAAAACAAGCAGCAGAAATAAACAGAGCAGGAGCATGAACATTATTATTATTTCTCTTTCCTGTCTCACACGTTATGTCTGGTTAAAAATGGAAAGTGACACGGACCTTGATCAAGCGTGACTTCCTTTTAACTGTACGGTATATGTTACATTGCATTTAGGAACTTTCGGGTAATTGAACATGTATCAATAATTACAGATTTCTGTAATTGTATGTATACGTTTGGATGTAGCTTTATTGCGTTGATGTACTGGTGGATACTGTGTGGTATGACTCCTGTAGTTGATAGTATAATTGGTATGATGTCAACTTTATCCTGATGCCACATGTCTATGACTTCCTCAGCCAGTTGGATGTATTTTTCAATTTTTTCTCCTGTTTTCTTCTGTATATTTGTTGTATTGGGTATGGATATTTTGATTAGTTGTGTTAATTTCTTCTTTTTATTAGTGAGTATGATGTCAGGTTTTATATGTGGTGGTGTTTTATCTGTTACAATGGTTCTGTTCCTGTATAATTTGTATTCATCATTCTCCAGTACATTTTGTGGTGCATACTTGTATGTGGGAACGTTTTGTTTTATTAGTTTATGTTGTATGGCAAGTTGTTGATGTATTATTTTTGCTACATTGTCATGTCTTCTGGGGTATTCTGTATTTGCTAGTATTGTACATCCACTTGTGATGTGATCTACTGTTTCTATTTGTTGTTTGCAAATCTGCATTTATCTGTTGTGGTATTGGGATCTTTAATAATATGCTTGCTGTAATATCTGGTGTTTATTGTTTGATCCTGTATTGCAATCATGAATCCTTCCGTCTCACTGTATATATTGCCTTTTCTTAGCCATGTGTTGGATGCGTCTTGATCGATGTGTGGCTGTGTTAGATGATACGGGTGCTTGCCATGTAGTGTTTTCTTTTTCCAATTTACTTTCTTCGTATCTGTTGATGTTATGTGATCTAAAGGGTTGTAGAAGTGGTTATGAAATTGCAGTGGTGTAGCCGATGTATTTATATGAGTGATTGCTTTGTGTATTTTGCTAGTTTCTGCTCGTTCTAGAAAGAATTTTCTTAAATTGTCTACCTGTCCATAATGTAGGTTTTTTATGTTGATAAATCCCCTTCCTCCTTCCTTTCTGCTTAATGTGAATCTTTCTGTTGCTGAATGTATGTGATGTATTCTATATTTGTGGCATTGTGATCATGTAAGTGTATTGAGTGCTTCTAGGTCTGTGTTACTCCATTTCACTACTCCAAATGAGTAGGTCAATATTGGTATAGCATAGGTATTTATAGCTTTTGTCTTGTTTCTTGCTGTCAATTCTGTTTTCAGTATTTTTGTTAGTCTTTGTCTATATTTTTCTTTTAGTTCTTCTTTAATATTTGTATTATCTATTCCTATTTTTTGTCTGTATCCTAGATATTTATAGGCATCTGTTTTTTCCATCGCTTCTATGCAGTCGCTGTGGTTATCCAATATGTAATCTTCTTGTTTAGTGTGTTTTCCCTTGACTCTGCTATTTTTCTTACATTTGTATGTTCCAAAAGCCATATTTATACCACTGCTGAATACTTCTGTTATCTTTAGTAATTGGTTGAGTTGTTGATTTGTTGCTGCCAGTAGTTTTAGATCATCCATGTATAGCAGATGTGTGATTTTGTGTGGGTATGTTCCAGTAATATTGTATCCATAATTTGTATTATTTAGCATGTTGGATAGTGGGTTCAGAGCAAGGCAGAACCAGAAAGGACTTAATGGGTCTCCTTGGTATATTCCACGCTTAATCTGAATTGGCTGTGATGTGATATTGTTTGAATTTGTTTGGATATTAAGTGTGGTTCTCCAATTTTTCATTACTATGTTTAGGAACTGTATCAATTTAGGATCTACTTTGTATATTTCCAATATTTGTAGTAACCATGAGTGGGGTACACTATCAAAGGCTTTTTGGTAATCAATGTATGCATAGTGTAGCGACCTTTGTTTAGTTTTAGCTTGATATGTTACCTCTGCATCTATTATCAGTTGCTCTTTACATCCTCGTGCTCCTTTGCAACAGCCTTTTTGTTCTTCATTTATAATTTGTTCTGTGTTGTATGTGTCATTAATTTCTGTGTAATGACTGAAGTTAATATTTTGTATATTGTTGGTAGGCATGTTATGGGGCGATATTTAGCTGGGTTTGCTGTGTCTGCTTGATCTTTAGGTTTCAGATAAGTTATTCTATGTGTAAGTGTATCAGGGAATGTGTATGGGTCTGCAATGTAACTGTTAAATAATTTAGTTAGATGTGAATGTGTTGAGGTGAATTTCTTTAGCCAGAAATTTGCTATTTTATCTTTTCCAGGGCCTTTCCAATTGTGAGTAGAATTAATTGCTTGGGTGACTTCATGTTGCAAAATTATCACTTCAGGCATTTGTGGTATCATCTTGTACGTATCTGTTTCTGCTTGTATCCACCGTGCATGCCTGTTATGTTGTACCGGGTTTGACCATATGTTGCTCCAGAAGTGTTCCATGTCTGTTATGTTTGGTGGATTGTCTATTTTAATGTGTGTGTTATATATTGTTTGGTAAAATTTCTTTTGGTTTGTGTTGAATGTTTGGTTTTGTTTCCTTGTATTTTCACTTTTTTTGTATCTCCTTCTGCTTCATTTCATCTAATTGCTCTATCACTTCTTGTTGTGAGATTTTACCTAACCTTTTTCGTTTATTTTCTGACATTTCATTTCTTATAAATTGTGTTAGCTGTCCGATGTCTTTTCTCAGTTTTTCTATTCTGATCTGTAGCCTGTGCTTCCATGCTGGTTTTGTGGATTTCTTCTGTGTGTTGGTTGGTTCTCATCTCTGCGTAGTGTGTATAATTAGTGTAGTGAGTGCTCCGATATAAACCAGTAGTTGTAACTCTTCCATAGTTGTGTTTTCATTTATTTTGTTGTGTATGATTGTGTTGATAGTTTTTATTGTTGTTTCGACTTGTGGGTTATTTGGCGGTCTATGCAAGAATGGTCTAATGTCTGTATTTGTGTCTTTGTATTCTATATATGTCAGCTGAAATTTTTCTTCTATATCTAACATGTGTGTCACTTCGTGTTCTATTTGTGCTTGTTCTGGTGGCTGTCTTAAGACTTTGTTTTCCTCTGACTGTTTAATTGATGCGTGTTGTTCTTTGTTTGTTTGCTCTGGGATGTTTGAGTCCATTACTGTATTTTCTTCTTCTTCTGATTGCACATTATTTTGTTATTATTATTATTATTATTATTATTATCTGTTGTTATGAGGAAGAGGAGGAGGAGGAGGAGGAGGAGGAGGGTAGGGTCATCTCAAATGTGCACATGATCATGGTTCTTGGTAACTGTTCTAGCATGTTATTAAACAAATGTAAATACAGTATTAACAGTTATTGTTCAGCAAGGCGAACTGGTTACCTGACCAGGGTGACAACACCACCACGTTTAAGCCTGAAAAGCAGGGAGAGGAGGCAGCAACAGCATACATTCTACTATTCTTACAAGTGGAACTGTATTGTGCATTGTAAGTCTGTACGCATCACTGAGTGAAGTGCCTGTCAATAACAGTAACAGAAACTGGGCTACAGTACATCTCACTTTTTCTACTCAGGACACTCAGCTGGCAGTAAATGTTAAACTACTTTCCTGGGTGATGATATTTTCCACGGCTGTCTCTGGTGGTCTGTAGTACACGTTTCAGTTCTGGACGATAATCCCAAACCTTCATTCAGATTTATGCCTACTGATTTTCAGTTTCTTTATCTGTCAAAACTTCTCTCCTCCAGTAGTTTACATTCACTTTTTTTGGGCCTGATACACAAACTTTAAGGACTTCAATGTTACAACGGTGCACACTAATACCACAACAGTGTAAGCAAACTGATTGCATGGTCTACTGGTAAATCAATTCCCTGTGACCCCATCAATTTTTTTCTCCAATAGCAAGGTCTGCAGGAGGTACGTTCAGCCTTGTGAGGATGAGTAAAAAGCTTCTTGAATATAAAAGGTGTGACACTGATACTTAAGTTGCCACTATGCAAAAAAGGCTTGTACCAAGGCTATGCGAGACATGACATACATTAATACCAACAAAACCATCAGCGACACAGTTTGATATATCATGACTACAAATCTTATTCTTTGCAAGATTTCAGTCCAGTTCTTTAGGATTTACCATTTTCTAGCAAAATTTTGTCAATGGACTATAGAGGAAAAGATTAGTGCTCCTTAATTAATGCTGAAAGTTTGGCTTTCTTTGTCTCTCTGTACTTTTATTTTTTTTCTGCCCAGTTCTACATGTTAGTCCAAAGCTTTCCTCTTACAGTAACAGAGAAGTCACGAACTGAAACTCTGCACTCCGACAATGAAACATTGCCTGACTATACTCTTTGTAAACTGTTACTTTGCAAACTTCATTCACAGCGTAGTTTGTATAAATCCGCAGTTTGTCTAAATAAGCCAGTTTTTCCCAGAATTATTTTGCTAGCCTGAAAGTCCAGTTTTTTGCTACAAGAACTGAGAAGTGTTTTCAAATTTAGAATTCCTTTGTATTGTTCCTAATGTCACATAAATTTCTGTCCAATAATGCAGTTATCTGTATCATCAATAAAATATTCATTCTTAGCATCTTGAGGCACTGTGACCCTCCTTCCATAATGTGCACAAATAGACGTAAATTTCGCTTGTCAATGGTTGCCTGCATGCTCAATCACCTTCATAAGCACTAATCACCTTTTTTGTTCTAATTGTCTGTAAATTAATTATGTTAACTGCAAGTTGATGTGGCTGCCTTGCAAAAGTATTTTTCCACAATCACCTTTCACGCTCACACTGCAGGTGACAGTGCACACCACTCTGAATTGGAAAGTGACTGTAACTAGCTACATGACCAAATTAGTTCCTGCTACACCCAGGTAACCAGTTGGCCTTGCCAAATCATAGAACACTGCTCATTTAAATCTCATTTTTATTTGCTTGTTAAGCCTGACTCAAATATTTATGCATCTAATTCTCGCTGAAAAGTAAATAATATTCTACAGGTTATCAGACCAATACTATGACTAGAAGTGCAGTTGACTAATCTACACCAACACAATATTTATAAGTCTTCCATGATTCTCTTAATAAATATACATTTTTTACTTGTTTTACTGCTCTTCTGTAAACTTATAGTAGCTCAAAAACTGAAATATATGTCCATCAGTTTGCTTACTACTCTCATTCCAAACTTTAACATGACTACGACTACGTTTATCATATGCTTTTACTGATGTTCATTTTAAGCACTCATTACAATGCATATTCATTGTACTTCATTTCTATGATTGTAGCATTAATCTTCCCACTCATTTTATGATTTCCTTCATTTAGAATATGAGAGTCACTTTCATGTGCTGAAATATTAAAGATCATCAAATATATGGTTTATCACACAATCACAGTTTGGATACAATTTAAAGCTCACCTTTTTAGACTTGATGTAAGGAACTCATGATCATGAGCTACTTTATGCATTAATTCATTCAGAATTGGCTGAATATTGACAGCTCTCTCAAATTCTTTTCTAGGAAACACTGACGGTAGGAGAGCAAATGGAGCAAATTGTAAAATATCCTCATTATAGTTTGTCTTTGAACGCATACATGCACCTGTAAACACAATAATTTCATGTGCAAACACGAATTAAAAGAAAGTGCATTAATAAACCAGCCAAACATTCAACTGAAAATACATATTTGGCTATGGAGGTTTTTACGAAATATCTGAAATGTTCACTGATGGGCACAAATTTAGCAATTAAATTTATCATTTTCTTGTAGCATGACTAAAAACTAATTGTTATTACATATTGTGCTTGCAGTATTGCATCCAGAGATGTTATGGTATCCCATACTGATTACTGTTAACACACTATAAAAAACAGACATTAGTTTAAAACAAATAATGAAAAATCCAGGATGGAATAATGACAATATTATAGAAAGGATAGATTGATACTCACCATATAGTGGAGAAACTGAGACGCAGATAGACACAACAGAAAGACAACTGAACAAGTAAGCTTTCGGCCAAATGACCACCTCTGAAAGTAGACAACAAAAGCTTACTTGTTTAGTAGTCTTTTTGTTGTGCATGTCTGCAACTCACCTTTTCCACAACATAGTGAGTAGCAACCCATCCTTTTCATAATATTGTCACAGACTTTAGTTTGGTAGACAACTGAAGATGATGTGAAAACTACAAGTGATCACAGTTATAAAAATCTTTCCTGGGACTTCTAATATCCACAATTCATAAATTAGCCATTTATCACTCGCAAGGAAAGTATTTGGGCTCGAACAAACAAACACACTTACAACAAATTCCTGTGCGGGACACTTTAAAGGTCTCTTATTGCACAACTGATA